>NW_027476142.1:300000-600000 GCF_051020955.1 Megalopta genalis
GAAGCTCAATATATTGTTTCGCTTGGATTTGAAGCTAAACCTTCTCCATCGCATTGATTTGAAGCTAAATCATGCGTTTCGCTTGGATTGGAAGGTACCTCATTTGTTTCGTCTGCGTTTACAGGTATATCACTTATATTGCAAGTATCTGAAGCTAAATCATTGGTTTCGAATGGATTTGATGCAAAACGTTCTACATCGCATTTATTTGAAGCTAAATCATGTGTTTCGCATGGATTTGAAGCTAAACCTTCTATTTCGCATTGATTTGAAGATAAATCATTTGTCTCGCATGGATTTTTCACCTAACTCGTTTGATTCGTCTGCATTTGAAGCTATATCACTTATATCCCAAGAGTTTGAAGCTAAATAATTTGTTTCGCATGGATTTGAAGCTAAACCTTCTCCATCGCATTGATTTGAAGCTAAATCATGCGTTTCGCTTGGATTGGAAGGTAACTCATTTGTTTCGTCTGCGTTTACAGGTATATCACTTATATTGCAAGTATCTGAAGCTAAATCATTGGTTTCGAATGGATTTGATGCAAAACGTTCTACATCGCATTTATTTGAAGCTAAATCATGTGTTTCGCATGGATTTGAAGCTAAACCTTTTATTTCGCATTGATTTGAAGATAAATCATTTGTTTCGCATGGATTTTTCACCTAACTCGTTTGATTCGTCTGCATTTGAAGCTATATCACTTATATCTCAAGAGTTTGAAGCTAAATAATTTGTTTCGCATGGATTTGAAGCTAAACCTTCTACATCGTATTGATTTGAAGCTAAATCATGTATTTCGCTTAGATATTAAGCTAACTCGTTTGTTTCGCCTGCATTTGAAGCTATATCACTTATACCGAAAGTATCTGAACCTAAATCATTTGTTTCACATGGATTTGAAGCTAAATCATGTGTATCGCATGGATTTTGAAGCTGACTCGTTTGATTCGTCTGCATTTGAAGCTATGTCACTTATATCCCAAGTGTTTGAAGCTAAATCATTTGTTTCGCATGGATTTGAGGATAAACCTTCTACATCGCATTGACTTGAAGCTAAATCATGTGTTTCGCATTTATTTGAAGCTAACTCGTTTGTTTCGTCTGCATTTGAAGCTATATCACTTATATCACAAGTATCTGAATCTAAATCATTTGTTTGTAATGGATTTTAAGCTAAGCCTTCTACCTCGCATTGATTTGAGGCTAAATTATGTGTTTCGCATGGAGTTGAAGCTAGCTCGTTTGTTTCGTCTGCATTTGAAACTATATCACTTATCTCCCAAGTGTTTGAAGCTAAATCATTTGCGTCGCATGGATTTGAATCTAAACCTTCTATTTCGCATGGATTTGAAGCTAAACCTCCTACATCGCATTGATTTGAAGCTAAATCCTGTGTTTCGCATTTATTTGAAGCTAACTCGTTTGTTTCGACTGTATTTGAAGCTATATCACTTATATCGCAAGTATTTGAAGCTAAATCATTTGTTTCGCGCTGATTAGAAGCTAAACCTTCTACATCGCATTGATTTGAATCTAAATCATGTGTTTTGCATTAATTTAAACCCAAATCATGTAATTTGCATGGAGTTGAAGAAAAATCAAATGTATAGACTGAATTTGAAGCTAAATCATGTGTTTCGCATGGATTTGGAGCTAACTCATTTGTTTCTCCTGCATTTGAAGTTATATCACTTATATCGTAAGTATCTGGACCTAAATCATGTGATTAGCTTGGATTTGAAGCTAATTCGTTTGTGTCGTCTGCATTTGAAGCTATATCACTTATATCGTAAGTATCTGGTCCTAAATCATTTGTTTCGCATGGATTCGAAGCTAAACCTTCTACTTCGCATTGATTTGAAGCTAAATCATGAGTCTCGCATGAATTAGAAGTTAACTTGTTTGTGTCGTCTGCATTTGAAGCTATATCACTTATATCGCAAGTATCTGAAGCTAAATCATGTGTTTTGCGTGGATTAGGAGCTAACTATTTTGTTTCATCTGCATTTGAAGCTATATCACTTATATCGCAAGTATCTGAAGATAAATCTTTGGTTTCGCATGGATATGAAGCTAACCCTTCAACATCGCATTGATTTGAAGCTAAATCATGTGTTTCGCTTGGATATTAAGCTATCTCGTTTGTTTCGTCTGCATTTGAAGCTATATCACTTATATCGCTAATATGTGAAGCTAAATCACTTGTATCGTATGGATTTGAAACTAGACCTTCTACATCGCATTGATTTGTAGCTATATCATGTGTTTCGCGTGGATTTGAAGCTAACTCGATTGTTTCGTATGCATTTGAACCTATATCACATATATCGCAAGTATGTGGAGCTAAATCATTTGTGTCGCTTGGATTTGAAGCTAAACCTTCTACATCGCATTGATTTGAAGCTAAACATTCTACATCGCATTGAGTTGAAGCTAAACCTTCTACATCGCATTGAGTTGAAGCTAAACCTTCTACATCGCATTGATTTGAAGCTAAATCATGTGTTTTGCTTGGTTATTAAGCTAACTCGTTTGTTTCGTCTGCATTTGAAGCTATATCACTTATATCGCAAGTATCTGAAGCTAAATCATTTGTGTCACTTGGATTTGAAGCTAAACCTTCTACATCGCATTGATTTGAAGCTAAACCTTCTACATCGCATTGATTTGAATCTAAACCTTCTACATCACATTGATTTGAAGCTAAACCTTCTACACCGCATTGATTAGAAGCTAGATGATGTGTGTCGCATGGAGTTGAAGCTAGATCGTTTGTTTCGCCTGCATTTGAACCTATATCAATTATATCGCTAGCATCTGAAGCTAAATCATTTGTTTCGCTTGGTTATGAAGCGAACGCGTTTGTTTCGTCTGCATTTGAACCTATATCACTCATATCGCAAGTATCTGAAGCTGAATCGTTTGTTCCGTATGGATTTGAAGCTAACCCTTCTACTTCGCATTGATTTGAAGCTAAATCATGTGTATCGCATGGATTTTGAATCTAACTCGATTGATTCGTCTGCATTTGAAGCTATATCAATTATATCCCAAGTGTTTGAAGCTAAATCATTTGTTTCGCATGGATCTGAAGCTAATCCTTCTACTTCGAGTTGATTTGTAGCTAAATCATGTGTTTCGCATGGATTTGAAGCTAACTCGTTTGATTCGTATGCATTTGAAGCTATATCACCTTTATCGCTAGTATCTGAAGCTAAATCACTTGTTTCGGATGGATTTGAAGCTAAACCTTCTACATCGCATTGATTTGTGGCTAAATCATGTGTTTCGCATGGATTTGAAGCTATCTCGTTTGATTCGTATGCATTTGAACCTATATCACATATATCGCAAGTATGTGAAGCTAAATCATTTGTGTCGCTTCGATTTGAAGCTAAACCTTCTACATCGCATTGATTTGAAGCTAAACTTTCTACACGCATTGATTTGAATCAAAACCTTCTACATCGCATTGATTTGAAGCTAAACCTTCTACACGGCATTGATTTGAAGCTAGATGATGTGTGTCGCATGGAGTTGAAGATAGCTCGTTTGTTTCGTCTGCATTTGAACCAATATCACTTATATCGCAAGTATCTGAAGCTAAATCATTTGTGTCGCTTGGAATTGAAGCTAAACCTTCTACGTCGCATTGATTTGAAGCTAAACCTTCTACATCGCATTGATTTGTAGCTAAATCATGTGTTTCGCATGGATTTGAAGCTAACTCGTTTGTTTCGTATGCATTTGAACCTATATCACATATATCGCAAGTATGTGAAGCTAAATCATTTGTGTCGCTTGGATTTGAAGCTAAGCCTTCTACTTCGCATTGATTTGAAGCTAAATCATGTGTATCCCATGGATTTTGAAGCTAACTCGATTGTTTCGTGTGCATTTGAAGCTATATCACTTATATCGCAAGTATTTGAATGTAAATCATCGGTTTCGCTTGAATTTGAATCTAAACCTTCTACGTCGCACTGATTTGAAGCTAAATCATGCGTTTCGCTTGGATATTAAGCTATCTCGTTTGTTTCGTCTGCATTTGAAGCTATATCACTTATATCGCTAGTATCTGAAGCTAAATCACTTGTTTCGAATGGATTTGAAGCTTAACCTTCTACATCGCATTGATTTTTAGCTAAATCATGTGTTTCGCATGGATTTGATCTAACTCGTTCGTTTCGTATGCATTTGAACCTATATCACATATATCGCAGGTATGTGATGCTAAATCATTTGCGTCGCTTCGATTTGAAGCTAAACCTTCTACATGGCATTGATTTGAAGCTAAACTTTCTACATCGCATTGATTTGAATCAAATCCTTCTACATCGCATTGATTTGAAGCTAAACCTTCTACACCGCATTGATTTGAAGCTAGATGATGTGTGTCGCATGGAGTTGAAGCTAGATCGTTTGTTTCGCCTGCATTTGAACTTATATCAATTATATCGCTAGCATCTGAAGCTAAATCATTTGTTTCGCTTGGTTATGAAGCGAACGCGTTTGTTTCGTCTGCATTTGAACCTATATCACTCATATCGCAAGTATCTGTAGCTGAATCGTTTGTTCCGTATGGATTTGAAGCTAACCCTTCTACTTCGCATTGATTTGAAGCTAAATCATGTGTATCGCATGGATTTTGAATCTAACTCGATTGATTCGTCTGCATTTGAAGCTATATTAATCATATCCCAAGTGTTTGAAGCTAAATCATTTGTTTCGCATGGATCTGAAGCTAATCCTTCTACTTCGAGTTGATTTGTAGCTAAATCATGTGTTTCGCATGGATTTGAAGCTAACTCGTTTGATTCGTATGCATTTGAAGCTATATCACCTTTATCGCTAGTATCTAAAGCTAAATCACTTGTTTCGGATGGATTTGAAGCTAAACCTTCTACATCGCATTGATTTGTGGCTAAATCATGTGTTTCGCATGGATTTGAAGCTATCTCGTTTGATTCGTATGCATTTGAACCTATATCACATATATCGCAAGTATGTGAAGCTAAATCATTTGTGTCGCTTCGATTTGAAGCTAAACCTTCTACATCGCATTGATTTGAAGCTAAACTTTCTACACGCATTGATTTGAATCAAAACCTTCTACATCGCATTGATTTGAAGCTAAACCTTCTACACGGCATTGATTTGAAGCTAGATGATGTGTGTCGCATGGAGTTGAAGATAGCTCGTTTGTTTCGTCTGCATTTGAACCAATATCACTTATATCGCAAGTATCTGAAGCTAAATCATTTGTGTCGCTTGGAATTGAAGCTAAACCTTCTACGTCGCATTGATTTGAAGCTAAACCTTCTACATCGCATTGATTTGTAGCTAAATCATGTGTTTCGCATGGATTTGAAGCTAACTCGTTTGTTTCGTATGCATTTGAACCTATATCACATATATCGCAAGTATGTGAAGCTAAATCATTTGTGTCGCTTGGATTTGAAGCTAAGCCTTCTACTTCGCATTGATTTGAAGCTAAATCATGTGTATCCCATGGATTTTGAAGCTAACTCGATTGTTTCGTGTGCATTTGAAGCTATATCACTTATATCGCAAGTATTTGAATGTAAATCATCGGTTTCGCTTGAATTTGAATCTAAACCTTCTACGTCGCACTGATTTGAAGCTAAATCATGCGTTTCGCTTGGATATTAAGCTATCTCGTTTGTTTCGTCTGCATTTGAAGCTATATCACTTATATCGCTAGTATCTGAAGCTAAATCACTTGTTTCGAATGGATTTGAAGCTTAACCTTCTACATCGCATTGATTTTTAGCTAAATCATGTGTTTCGCATGGATTTGATCTAACTCGTTCGTTTCGTATGCATTTGAACCTATATCACATATATCGCAGGTATGTGATGCTAAATCATTTGCGTCGCTTCGATTTGAAGCTAAACCTTCTACATCGCATTGATTTGAAGCTAAACTTTCTACATCGCATTGATTTGAATCAAATCCTTCTACATCGCATTGATTTGAAGCTAAAACTTCTACACCGCATTGATTTGAAGCTAGATGATGTGTGTCGCATGGAGTTGAAGCTAGCTCGTTTGTTTCGTCTGCATTTGAACTTATATCAATTATATCGCTAGCATCTGAAGCTAAATCATTTGTTTCGCTTGGTTATGAAGCGAACGCGTTTGTTTCGTCTGCATTTGAACCTATATCACTCATATCGCAAGTATCTGTAGCTGAATCGTTTGTTCCGTATGGATTTGAAGCTAACCCTTCTACTTCGCATTGATTTGAAGCTAAATCATGTGTATCGCATGGATTTTGAATCTAACTCGATTGATTCGTCTGCATTTGAAGCTATATTAATCATATCCCAAGTGTTTGAAGCTAAATCATTTGTTTCGCATGGATCTGAAGCTAATCCTTCTACTTCGAGTTGATTTGTAGCTAAATCATGTATTACGCATGGATTTGAAGCTAACGCGTTTGTTTCGCACGCAGTTGAAGCTGTATCACCTATGTCCCAAGTGTTTGAAGCTCAATCATTTGCTTCGCATGGATTTGAAGCTAAACCATCTACATCGCATTGATTTGAAGCTCACTCAAGTGTTTCGCTTGGATATTAAGCTAACTCGTTTGTTCCGCCAGCATTTGAAGCTACATCACTTATATCGCAAGTATCTGAACCTAAATCATGTGTTTCGCTTGGATATGAAGCTAAATCGTTTGTTTCGTCTGCATTTGAAGCTATATCTCTTATATCGCAACTATCTGATGTTAAATCATTTGTTTCGCATTGATTTTAAGCTAAACCTTCTACATCGCATTGATTAGCAGCTAAATCATGTGTTTCGCTCGGATTGGAAGCTAACTCGTTTGATTCGCCTGCAGTTGAATCTATATCACTAATATTACAAGTATCTGAAGCTAAACCATTTGTTTCGCATGAATTTGGAGCTAACTCGTTTGTGTCGTCTGCATTTGAAGATATATCACTTATATCGCAAGTATCTGAAGCTAAATCATTTGTTCCGCTTGGATTTGAAGCTAAGCCTTCTACTTCGCATTGATTTGAAGCTAAATCATGTGTATCGCATGGATTTTGAAGCTAACTCGATTGTTTCGTCTGCATTTGAAGCTGTATCACTTATATCGCAAGTATCTGAAGCTAAATCATTAGTTCCGCATGGATTTGAAGCTAATCCTTCTACTTCGCATTGATTTGAAGCTAAATCATGTGTATCGCATGGATTTTGAAGCTAACTCGATTGTTTCGTCTGCATTTGAACCTATATCACTTATATCGCAAGTATCTGAAGATAAATCGTCGGTTTCGCTTGGATTTGAAGCTAAACCTTCTACGTCGCACTGATTTGAAGCTAAATCATGTGAATCACTTGGATATTAAGCTAACTCGTTTGTTTCGTCTGCATTTGAAGCTATATCACTTATATCGCTAGTATCAGAAGCTAAATCACTTGTTCCGCATGGATTTGAAGCTAAACCTTCTACACGGCATTGATTTGAAGCTAGATGATGTGTGTCGCATGGAGTTGAAGATAGCTCGTTTGTTTCGTCTGCATTTGAACCAATATCACTTATATCGCAAGTATCTGAAGCTAAATCATTTGTGTCGCTTGGAATTGAAGCTAAACCTTCTACGTCGCATTGATTTGAAGCTAAACCTTCTACATCGCATTGATTTGTAGCTAAATCATGTGTTTCGCATTGATTTGAAGCTAACTCGTTTGTTTCGTATGCATTTGAACCTATATCACATATATCGCAAGTATGTGAAGCTAAATCATTTGTGTCGCTTGGATTTGAAGCTAAGCCTTCTACTTCGCATTGATTTGAAGCTAAATCATGTGTATCCCATGGATTTTGAAGCTAACTCGATTGTTTCGTGTGCATTTGAAGCTATATCACTTATATCGCAAGTATTTGAATGTAAATCATCGGTTTCGCTTGAATTTGAATCTAAACCTTCTACGTCGCACTGATTTGAAGCTAAATCATGCGTTTCGCTTGGATATTAAGCTATCTCGTTTGTTTCGTCTGCATTTGAAGCTATATCACTTATATCGCTAATATGTGAAGCTAAATCACTTGTATCGTATGGATTTGAAACTAGACCTTCTACATCGCATTGATTTGTAGCTATATCATGTGTTTCGCGTGGATTTGAAGCTAACTCGATTGTTTCGTATGCATTTGAACCTATATCACATATATCGCAAGTATGTGGAGCTAAATCATTTGTGTCGCTTCGATTTGAAGCTAAACCTTCTACATCGCATTGATTTGAAGCTAAACTTTCTACATCGCATTGATTTGAATCAAATCCTTCTACATCGCATTGATTTGAAGCTAAACCTTCTACACCGCATTGATTTGAAGCTAGATGATGTGTGTCGCATGGAGTTGAAGCTAGCTCGTTTGTTTCGTCTGCATTTGAACTTATATCAATTATATCGCTAGCATCTGAAGCTAAATCATTTGTTTCGCTTGGTTATGAAGCGAACGCGTTTGTTTCGTCTGCATTTGAACCTATATCACTCATATCGCAAGTATCTGTAGCTGAATCGTTTGTTCCGTATGGATTTGAAGCTAACCCTTCTACTTCGCATTGATTTGAAGCTAAATCATGTGTATCGCATGGATTTTGAATCTAACTCGATTGATTCGTCTGCATTTGAAGCTATATTAATCATATCCCAAGTGTTTGAAGCTAAATCATTTGTTTCGCATGGATCTGAAGCTAATCCTTCTACTTCGAGTTGATTTGTAGCTAAATCATGTATTACGCATGGATTTGAAGCTAACGCGTTTGTTTCGCACGCAGTTGAAGCTGTATCACCTATGTCCCAAGTGTTTGAAGCTCAATCATTTGCTTCGCATGGATTTGAAGCTAAACCATCTACATCGCATTGATTTGAAGCTCACTCAAGTGTTTCGCTTGGATATTAAGCTAACTCGTTTGTTCCGCCAGCATTTGAAGCTACATCACTTATATCGCAAGTATCTGAACCTAAATCATGTGTTTCGCTTGGATATGAAGCTAAATCGTTTGTTTCGTCTGCATTTGAAGCTATATCTCTTATATCGCAACTATCTGATGTTAAATCATTTGTTTCGCATTGATTTTAAGCTAAACCTTCTACATCGCATTGATTAGCAGCTAAATCATGTGTTTCGCTCGGATTGGAAGCTAACTCGTTTGATTCGCCTGCAGTTGAATCTATATCACTAATATTACAAGTATCTGAAGCTAAACCATTTGTTTCGCATGAATTTGGAGCTAACTCGTTTGTGTCGTCTGCATTTGAAGATATATCACTTATATCGCAAGTATCTGAAGCTAAATCATTTGTTCCGCTTGGATTTGAAGCTAAGCCTTCTACTTCGCATTGATTTGAAGCTAAATCATGTGTATCGCATGGATTTTGAAGCTAACTCGATTGTTTCGTCTGCATTTGAAGCTGTATCACTTATATCGCAAGTATCTGAAGCTAAATCATTAGTTCCGCATGGATTTGAAGCTAAGCCTTCTACTTCGCATTGATTTGAAGCTAAATCATGTGTATCGCATGGATTTTGAAGCTAACTCGATTGTTTCGTCAGCATTTGAACCTATATCACTTATATCGCAAGTATCTGAAGATAAATCGTCGGTTTCGCTTGGATTTGAAGCTAAACCTTCTACGTCGCACTGATTTGAAGCTAAATCATGTGAATCACTTGGATATTAAGCTAACTCGTTTGTTTCGTCTGCATTTGAAGCTATATCACTTATATCGCTAGTATCAGAAGCTAAATCACTTGTTCCGCATGGATTTGAAGCTAAACCTTCTACATCGCATTGATTTGAAGCTAAATCATGTGTTTCGCTTGGATTTGAAGCTAAACCTTCTACATAGCATTGATTTGAAGCTTAATCATGTGTTTTGCATGGATTTGAAGCTAACTCATTTGTTTCCCCTCCATTTGAAACTATATCACTTATATTGCAAGTATCTGATGTTAAATCATTTGTTCCGCATGGATTTGAAGCTAAACCTTCTACATCGCATTGATTTGAAGCTAAGTCATGTGTTTCGCTAGGATTTGAAGCTAAACCTTCTACATAGCATTGATTTGAAGCTTAATCATGTGTTTTGCATGGATTTGAAGTTAACTCATTTGTTTCCCCTCCATTTGAAGCTATATCACTGATATCGCAAGTATTTGTTGTTAAATCATTTGTTTCGCAGGGATTTGAAGCTAAACCTTCTACATCGCATTGATTTGAAGCTAAGTCATGTGTTTCGCTAGGATTTGAAGCTAAACCTTCTACATAGCATTGATTTGAAGCTTAATTATGTGTTTTGCATGGATTTGAAGTTAACTCATTTGTTTCCCCTCCATTTGAAGCTACATCACTGATATGGCAAGTATTTGTTGTTAAATCATTTGTTTCGCAGGGATTTGAAGCTAAACATTCTACATCGCATTGATTTGAAGTTAAATCATGTGTTTCGCTTGGATATGAAGCTAGCTCGTTGGTTTCGCATGCTGCTGAAGCTATATCACTTATATCCCAAGTGTTTGAAGCTCAATCATTTGCTTCGCATGGATTTGAAGCTAATCCTTCTACATCGCATTGATTTGAAACTAAATCAAGTGTTTCGCATGGATTTGAAGCTAACTCGTTTATTTCGCCTGCAGTTTAATCTATACCACTTCTATTGCAAGTATCTGATGTTAAATCATTTGTTCCGCATGGATTTGAAGCTAAACCTTCTACATCGCATTGATTTGAAGCTAAATCATAAGTGTCGCGTGGAGTTGAAGCTAGCTCGTTTGTTTCCTCTGCATTTGAACCTATATCACTTATATCGCAAGTATCTGAATCTAAATCATTTGTTTCGCATGGATTTGAAGCTAATCCTTCTACATCGCATTGATTTGAAACTAAATCATGTGTTTCGCTTGGATATGAAACTAACTCGTTGGTTTCGCATGTTGTTGAAGCTATATCACCTATACCCCAAGTGTTTGAAGCTCAATCATTTGCTTCGCATGGATATGAAGCTAATCCTTCTACATCGCATTGATTTGAAACTAAATCAAGTGTTTCGCATGGATTTGAAGCTAACTCGTTTATTTCGCCTGCATTTGAAGCTATATCACTGATATCGCAAGCATCTGATGTTATATCATTTGTTCCGCATGTATTTGAAACTAAACCTTCTACATAGCATTGATTTGAATCTTAATCATGTGTTTTGCATGGATTTGAAGCTAACACATTTGTATCCCCTCCATTTGAAGCTATATCACTTATATCGCATGTATCTGATGTTAAATCATTTGCTTCGCATGGATTTGAAGCTAAGCCTTCAACATCGCATAGATTGGAAGCTAAATCATGTGTATCGCTTGGATATGAAGCTAACTCGTTTGATTCTTCTCCATTTGAAGCTATATCACTTATATCCCAAGTGTTTGAAGCTAAATCAATCGTTTTGCATGGATTTGATGCTAAACCTTCTACATCACATTGAATTGAAGCTAAATCATGTGTTTCGCTTGGATTTGAAGCAAAACCTTCTACATAGCCTTGATTTGAAGCTTAATCATGTGTTTTGCATGGATTTGATGGTAACTCATTTGTTTCCCCTCCATTTGAAGCTATATCACTGATATCGCAAGCATCTGATGTTAAATCATTTGTTCCGCATGTATTTGAAGCTAAACCTTCTACATCGCATTGATTTGAAGCTAAATCATGTGTTTCGCTTGGATTTGAAGCCAAACCTTCTACATAGCATTGATTTGAAGCTTAATCATGTGTTTTGCATGGATTTGAGGCTAACTCATTTGTTTCCCCTCCATTTGAAGCTATATCGCTTATATCGTAAGTATCTGATCTTAAATCATTTGTTCCGCATGGATTTGAAGCTAAACCTTCTATATCGCATTGATTTGAAGCTAAATCATGTGTTTCGCTTGGATTTGAAGCTAAACCTTCTACATAGCATTGATTTGAAGCTTAATCATGTGTTTTGCATGGATTTGAAGCTAACTCATTTGTTTCCCCTCCATTTGAAACTATATCACTTATATTGCAAGTATCTGATGTTAAATCATTTGTTCCGCATGGATTTGAAGCTAAACCTTCTACATCGCATTGATTTGAAGCTAAGTCATGTGTTTCGCTAGGATTTGAAGCAAAACCTTCTACATAGCATTGATTTGAAGCTTAATCATGTGTTTTGCATGGATTTGAAGTTAACTCATTTGTTTCCCCTCCATTTGAAGCTATATCACTGATATCGCAAGTATTTGTTGTTAAATCATTTGTTTCGCAGGGATTTGAAGCTAAACATTCTACATCGCATTGATTTGAAGTTAAATCATGTGTTTCGCTTGGATATGAAGCTAGCTCGTTTATTTCGCCTGCAGTTTAATCTATACCACTTCTATTGCAAGTATCTGATGTTAAATCATTTGTTCCGCATGGATTTGAAGCTAATCCTTCTACATCGCATTGATTTGAAACTAAATCAAGTGTTTCGCATGGATTTGAAGCTAGCTCGTTGGTTTCGCATGCTGCTGAAGCTATATCACTTACATTCCAAGTGTTTGAAGCTCAATCATTTGCTTCGCATGGATTTGAAGCTAATCCTTCTACATCGCATTGATTTGAAACTAAATCAAGTGTTTCGCATGGATTTGAAGCTAACTCGTTTATTTCGCCTGCAGTTTAATCTATACCACTTCTATTGCAAGTATCTGATGTTAAATCATTTGTTCCGCATGGATTTGAAGCTAATCCTTCTACATCGCATTGATTTGAAACTAAATCAAGTGTTTCGCATGGATTTGAAGCTAACTCGTTTATTTCGCCTGCAGTTTAATCTATACCACTTCTATTGCAAGTATCTGATGTTAAATCATTTGTTCCGCATGGATTTGAAGCAAAACCTTCTACATCGCATTGATTTGAAGCTAAATCATGTGTTTCTCTTGGATTTGAAGCTAAACCTTCTACATAGCATTGGTTTGAAGCTTAATCATGTGTTTTGCATGCATTTGAATCTAACTCATTTGTATCCCCTCCATTTGAAGCTATATCACTTGTATCGCATGTATCTGATGTTAAATCATTTGCTTCGCATGGATTTGAAGCTAAGCCTTCAACATCGCATAGATTGGAAGCTAAATCATGTGTATCGCTTGGATATGAAGCTAACTCGTTTGATTCTTCTCCATTTGAAGCTATATCACTTATATCCCAAGTGTTTGAAGCTAAATCAATCGTTTTGCATGGATTTGATGCTAAACCTTCTACATCGCATTGAATTGAAGCTAAATCATGTGTTTCGCTTGGATTTGAAGCAAAACCTTCTACATAGCCTTGATTTGAAGCTTAATCATGTGTTTTTCATGGATTTTATGCTAACTCATTTGTTTCCCCTCCATTTGAAGCTATATCACTGATATCGCAAGCATCTGATGTTAAATCATTTGTTCCGCATGTATTTGAAGCTAAACCTTCTACATCGCATTGATTTGAAGCTAAATCATGTGTTTCGCTTGGATTTGAAGCCAAACCTTCTACATAGCATTGATTTGAAGCTTAATCATGTGTTTTGCATGGATTTGAGGCTAACTCATTTGTTTCCCCTCCATTTGAAGCTATATCACTTATATCGCAAGTATCTGATCTTAAATCATTTGTTCCGCATGGATTTGAAGCTAAACCATCTACATCGCATTGATTTGAAGCTAAATCATGTGTTTCGCTTGGATTTGAAGCTAAACCTTCTACATAGCATTGATTTGAAGCTTAATCATGTGTTTTGCATGGATTTGAAGCTAACTCATTTGTTTCCCCACCATTTGAAACTATATCACTTATATTGTTAAATCATTTGTTCCGCATGGATTTGAAGCTAAACCTTCTACATCGCATTGATTTGAAGCTAAGTCATGTGTTTCGCTAGGATTTGAAGCTAAACCTTCTACATAGCATTGATTTGAAGCTTAATCATGTGTTTTGCATGGATTTGAAGTTAACTCATTTGTTTCCCCTCCATTTGAAGCTATATCACTGATATCGCAAGTATTTGTTGTTAAATCATTTGTTTCGCAGGGATTTGAAGCTAAACCTTCTACATCGCATTGATTTGAAGCTAAATCATGTGTTTCGCTTGGATTTGAAGCTAAACCTTCTACATAGCATTGATTTGAAGCTTAATCATGTGTTTTGCATGGATTTGAAGCTAACTCATTTGTTTCCCCTCCATTTGAAACTATATCACTTATATTGTTAAATCATTTGTTCCGCATGGATTTGAAGCTAAACCTTCTACATCGCATTGATTTGAAGCTAAGTCATGTGTTTCGCTAGGATTTGAAGCTAAACCTTCTACATAGCATTGATTTGAAGCTTAATCATGTGTTTTGCATGGATTTGAAGGTAACTCATTTGTTTCCCCTCCATTTGAAGCTAAACCTTCTACATCGCATTGATTTGAAGCTAAGTCATGTGTTTCGCTAGGATTTGAAGCTAAACATTCTACATCGCATTGATTTGAAGTTAAATCATGTGTTTCGCTTGGACATGAAGCTAGCTCGTTGGTTTCGCAAGCTGTTGAAGCTATATCACCTATATCCCAAGTGTTTGAAGCTCAATCATTTGCTTCGCATGGATTTGAAGCTAATCCTTCTTCATCGCATTGATTTGAAACTAAATCAAGTGTTTCGCATGGATTTGAAGCTAACTCGTTTGATTCGTCTGCATTTGAAGCTATATGACTTATATCGTAATTATTTGAAGCTAAATCATTGATTTCGCATGGATTTGAAGCTAAACCTTCTACATCGCATTGAATAGCAGCTAAATCATATGTTTCGCATGGATCTGAAGCTAACTCGTTAGTTTCGCCTGCATTTGAATCTATATCATTTATATCGCAAGTATCTGATGTTAAATCATTTGGTTCGCATGCATTTGAAGCTAAACCTTCTACATCGCATTGATTTGAAGCTAAATCATAAGTGTCGCGTGGAGTTGAAGCTAGCTCGTTTGTTTCCTCTGCATTTGAACCTATATCACTTATATCGCAAGTATCTGAATCTAAATCATTTGTTTCGCATGGATTTGAAGCTAATCCTTCTACATCGCATTGATTTGAAACTAAATCATGTGTCTCGCTTGGATATGAAACTAACTCGTTGGTTTCGCATGCTGTTGAAGCTATATCACCTATATCCCAAGTGTTTGAAGCTCAATCATTTGCTTCGCATGGATTTGAAGCTAATCCTTCTACATCGCATTGATTTGAAACTAAATCAAGTGTTTCGCATGGTTTTGAATCTAACTCATTTGTATCCCCTCCATTACAAGCTATATCACTTATATCGCATGTATCTGATGTTAAATCATTTGCTTCGCATGGATTTAAAGCTAAGCCTTCTACATCGCATAGATTGGAAGCTAAATCATGTGTTTCGCTTGGATATGAAGCTAGCTCGTTGGTATCGCATGCTGTTGAAGCTATATCACCTATATCCCAAGTGTTTAAAGCTAAATCATTTGTTTTGCATGGATTTGAAGCTAAACCTTTTACATCGCATTGACTTGAAGCTAAATCATGTGTTTCGCATGGATTTGAAGCTAACTCGTTTATTTCGTCAGCATTGGAAGTTTAATCACTTATATCGCTATTATCTGAAGCTAAATTTTTTATTTCTCGCATGGATTTGAAGCTAAGCCTTCTACATCGCATTGATTAGAAGCTAAATCGTGTGTTTCGCATGGAGATGAAGCTAGCTCGTTTGTCTCGCCTGCAGTTGAATCTATATCAGGTATATCTCAAGTATTTGAAGCTAAATCATTTGTTTCACATGGATTTGAATCTAAGCCTTCTACTTCGCATTGATTTGTAGCCAAATCATTCGTTTCGCATGGATTTTGAAGCTAACTCGTTTGATTCGTCTGCATTTGAAGCTATATGACTTATATCGTAATTATTTGAAGCTAAATCATTGATTTCGCATGGATTTGAAGCTAAACCTTCTACATCGCATTGAATAGCAGCTAAATCATATGTTTCGCATGGATCTGAAGCTAACTCGTTAGTTTCGCCTGCATTTGAATCTATATCATTTATATCGCAAGTATCTGATGTTAAATCATTTGGTTCGCATGCATTTGAAGCTAAACCTTCTACATCGCATTGATTTGAAGCTAAATCATAAGTGTCGCGTGGAGTTGAAGCTAGCTCGTTTGTTTCCTCTGCATTTGAACCTATATCACTTATATCGCAAGTATCTGAATCTAAATCATTTGTTTCGCATGGATTTGAAGCTAATCCTTCTACATCGCATTGATTTGAAACTAAATCATGTGTCTCGCTTGGATATGAAACTAACTCGTTGGTTTCGCATGCTGTTGAAGCTATATCACCTATACCCCAAGTGTTTGAAGCTCAATCATTTGCTTCGCATGGATATGAAGCTAATCCTTCTACATCGCATTGATTTGAAACTAAATCAAGTGTTTCGCATGGATTTGAAGCTAACTCGTTTATTTCGCCTGCAGTTGAATCTATATCACTTATATCGCATGTATCTGATGTTAAATCATTTGCTTCGCATGGATTTAAAGCTAAGCCTTCTACATCGCATAGATTGGAAGCTAAATCATATGTTTCGCATGGAATTGAAGCTAACTCGTTTGTTTCGCCTGCATTTGAAGCTATATCACTGATATTGCAAGCATCTGATGTTATATCATTTGTTCCGCATGTATTTGAAGCTAAACCTTCTACATCGCATTGATTTGAAGCTAAATCATGTGTTTCTCTTGGATTTGAAGCTAAACCTTCTACATAGCATTGGTTTGAAGCTTAATCATGTGTTTTGCATGCATTTGAATCTAACTCATTTGTATCCCCTCCATTTGAAGCTATATCACTTGTATCGCATGTATCTGATGTTAAATCATTTGCTTCGCATGGATTTACAGCTAAGCCTTCCACATCGCATAGATTGGAAGCTTAATCATGTGTTTCGCTTGGATATGAAGCTAACTCGTTTGATTCTTCTCCATTTGAAGCTATATCACTTATATCCCAAGTGTTTAAAGCTAAATCATTTGTTTTGCATGGATTTGAAGCTAAACCTTCTACATCGCATTGAATTGAAGCTAAATCAAGTGTTTCGCATGGATTTGAAGCTAACTCGTTTATTTCGCCTGCAGTTTAATCTATACCACTTATATCGCAAGTATCTGATGTTAAATCATTTGTTCCGCATGGATTTGAAGCAAAACCTTCTACATCGCATTGATTTGAAGCTAAATCATGTGTTTCGCTAGGATTTGAAGCTAAACCTTCTACATAGCATTGATTTGAAGCTTAATCATGTGTTTTGCATGGATTTGAAGTTAACTCATTTGTTTCCCCTCCATTTGAAGCTATATCACTGATATCGCAAGTATTTGATGTTAAATCATTTGTTTCGCAGGGATTTGAAGCTAAACCTTCTACATCGCATTGATTTGAAGCTAAACCTTCTACATCGCATTGATTTGAAGCTAAACCTTCTACATCGCATTGATTTGAAGTTAAATCATGTGTTTCGCTTGGATATGAAGCTAGCTCGTTGGTTTCGCAAGCTGTTGAAGCTATATCACCTATATCCCAAGTGTTTGAAGCTCAATCATTTGCTTCGCATGGATTTGAAGCTAATCCTTCTTCATCGCATTGATTTGAAACTAAATCAAGTGTTTCGCATGGATTTGAAGCTAACTCGTTTATTTCGCCTGCAGTTTAATCTATATCACTTATATCGCAAGTATCTGATGTTAAATCTTTTGTTCCGCATGGATTTGACGCTAAACCTTCTACATCGCATTGATTTGAAGCTAAATCATGTGTTTCGCTTGGATTTGAAGCTAAACCTTCTACATAGCATTGATTTGAAGCTTAATCATGTGTTTTGCATGGATTTGAAGCTAACTCATTTGTTTCCCCTCCATTTGAAACTATATCACTTATATCGCAAGTATCGGATGTTAAATCATTTGTTCCGCATGGAATTGAAGCTAAACCTTCTACATCGCATTGATTTCAAGCTAAATCATGTGTTTCGCTAGGATTTGAAGCTAAACCTTCTACATGGCATTGATTTGAAGCTTAATCATGTGTTTTGCATGGATTTGAAGTTAACTCATTTGTTTCCCCTCCATTTGAAGCTATATCACTGATATCGCAAGTAATGATGTTAAATCATTTGCTTCGCATGGATTTGAAGCTAATCCTTCTACATCGCATTGATTTGAAACTAAATCAAGTGTTTCGCATGGTTTTGAATCTAACTCATTTGTATCCCCTCCATTACAAGCTATATCACTTATATCGCATGTATCTGATGTTAAATCATTTGCTTCGCATGGATTTAAAGCTAAGCCTTCTACATCGCATAGATTGGAAGCTAAATCATGTGTTTCGCTTGGATATGAAGCTAGCTCGTTGGTTTCGCATGCTGTTGAAGCTATATCACCTATATCCCAAGTGTTTAAAGCTAAATCATTTGTTTTGCTTGGATTTGAAGCTAAACCTTCTACATCGCATTGAATTGAAGCTAAATCATGTGTTTCGCTTGGATTTGAAGCAAAACCTCCTACATAGCATTGATTTGAAGCTTAATCATGTGTTTTGCATGGATTTGAAGTTAACTCATTTATTTCCCCTCCATTTAAAGCTATCTCACTGATATCGCAAGTATTTGATGTTAAATCATTTGTTTCGCAGGGATTCGAAGCTAAACCTTCTACATCGCATTGATTTGAAGTTAAATCATGTGTTTCGCTTGGATATGAAGCTAGCTCGTTGGTTTCGCATGCTGCTTAAGCTATATCACTTATATCCCAAGTGTTTGAAGCTCAATCATTTGCTTCGCATGGATTTGAAGCTAAACCTTTTACATCGCATTGACTTGCAGCTAAATCATGTGTTTCGCATGGATTTGAAGCTAACTCGTTTATTTCGTCAGCATTGGAAGTTTAATCACTTATATCGCTAGTATCTGAAGCTAAATTTTTTTTCTCGCATGGATTTGAAGCTAAGCCTTCTACTTCGCATTGATTAGAAGCTAAATCGTGTGTTTCGCATGGAGATGAAGCTAGCTCGTTTGTCTCGCCTGCAGTTGAATCTATATCAGTTATAACTCAAGTATTTGAAGCTAAATCATTTGTTTCACATGGATTTGAATCTAAGCCTTCTACTTCGCATTGATTTGTAGCCAAATCATTCGTTTCGCATGGATTTTGAAGCTAACTCGTTTGATTCGTCTGCATTTGAAGCTATATGACTTATATCGTAATTATTTGAAGCTAAATCATTGATTTCGCATGGATTTGAAGCTAAACCTTCTACATCGCATTGAATAGCAGCTAAATCATATGTTTCGCATGGATCTGAAGCTAACTCGTTAGTTTCGCCTGCATTTGAATCTATATCATTTATATCGCAAGTATCTGATGTTAAATCATTTGGTTCGCATGCATTTGAAGCTAAACATTCTACATCGCATTGATTTGAAGCTAAATCATAAGTGTCGCGTGGAGTTGAAGCTAGCTCGTTTGTTTCCTCTGCATTTGAACCTATATCACTTATATCGCAAGTATCTGAATCTAAATCATTTGTTTCGCATGGATTTGAAGCTAATCCTTCTACATCGCATTGATTTGAAACTAAATCATGTGTTTCGCTTGGATATGAAACTAACTCGTTGGTTTCGCATGCTGTTGAAGCTATATCACCTATACCCCAAGTGTTTGAAGCTCAATCATTTGCTTCGCATGGATATGAAGCTAATCCTTCTACATCGCATTGATTTGAAACTAAATCAAGTGTTTCGCATGGATTTGAAGCTAACTCGTTTATTTCGCCTGCAGTTGAATCTATATCACTTATATCGCATGTATCTGATGTTAAATCATTTGCTTCGCATGGATTTAAAGCTAAGCCTTCTACATCGCATAGATTGGAAGCTAAATCATGTGTTTCGCTTGGATATGAAGCTAGCTCGTTGGTTTCGCATGCTGTTGAAGCTATATCACCTATATCCCAAGTGTTTAAAGCTAAATCATTTGTTTTGCATGGATTTGAAGCTAAACCTTCTACATCGCATTGAATTGAAGCTAAATCATGTGTTTCGCTTGGATTTGAAGCAAAACCTCCTACATAGCATTGATTTGAAGCTTAATCATGTGTTTTGCATGGATTTGAAGTTAACTCATTTGTTTCCCCTCCATTTAAAGCTATATCACTGATATCGCAAGTATTTGATGTTAAATCATTTGTTTCGCAGGGATTTGAAGCTAAACATTCTACATCGCATTGATTTGAAGTTAACTCATGTGTTTCGCTTGGATATGAAGCTAGCTCGTTGGTTTCGCATGCTGCTTAAGCTATATCACTTATATCCCAAGTGTTTGAAGCTCAATCATTTGCTTCGCATGGATTTGAAGCTAAACCTTTTACATCGCATTGACTTGAAGCTAAATCATGTGTTTCGCATGGATTTGAAGCTAACTCGTTTATTTCGTCAGCATTGGAAGTTTAATCACTTATATCGCTATTATCTGAAGCTAAATTTTTTTTCTCGCATGGATTTGAAGCTAAGCCTTCTACATCGCATTGATTAGAAGCTAAATCGTGTGTTTCGCATGGAGATGAAGCTAGCTCGTTTGTCTCGCCTGCAGTTGAATCTATATCAGTTATATCTCAAGTATTTGAAGCTAAATAATTTGTTTCACATGGATTTGAATCTAAGCCTTCTACTTCGCATTGATTTGTAGCCAAATCATTCGTTTCGCATGGATTTTGAAGCTAACTCGTTTGATTCGTCTGCATTTGAAGCTATATGACTTATATCGTAATTATTTGAAGCTAAATCATTGATTTCGCATGGATTTGAAGCTAAACCTTCTACATTGCATTGAATAGCAGCTAAATCATATGTTTCGCATGGATCTGAAGCTAACTCGTTAGTTTCGCCTGCATTTGAATCTATATCATTTATATCGCAAGTATCTGATGTTAAATCATTTGGTTCGCATGCATTTGAAGCTAAACCTTCTACATCGCATTGATTTGAAGCTAAATCATAAGTGTCGCGTGGAGTTGAAGCTAGCTCGTTTGTTTCCTCTGCATTTGAACCTATATCACTTATATCGCAAGTATCTGAATCTAAATCATTTGTTTCGCATGGATTTGAAGCTAATCCTTCTACATCGCATTGATTTGAAACTAAATCATGTGTCTCGCTTGGATATGAAACTAACTCGTTGGTTTCGCATGCTGTTGAAGCTATATCACCTATACCCCAAGTGTTTGAAGCTCAATCATTTGCTTCGCATGGATATGAAGCTAATCCTACTACATCGCATTGATTTGAAACTAAATCAAGTGTTTCGCATGGATTTGAAGCTAACTCGTTTATTTCGCCTGCAGTTGAATCTATATCACTTATATCGCATGTATCTGATGTTAAATCATTTGCTTCGCATGGATTTAAAGCTAAGCCTTCTACATCGCATAGATTGGAAGCTAAATCATATGTTTCGCATGGAATTGAAGCTAACTCGTTTGTTTCGCCTGCATTTGAAGCTATATCACTGATATCGCAAGCATCTGATGTTATATCATTTGTTCCGCATGTATTTGAAGCTAAACCTTCTACATCGCATTGATTTGAAGCTGAATCTTGTGTTTCTCTTGGATTTGAAGCTAAACCTTCTACATAGCATTGGTTTGAAGCTTAATCATGTGTTTTGCATGCATTTGAATCTAACTCATTTGTATCCCCTCCATTTGAAGCTATATCACTTGTATCGCATGTATCTGATGTTAAATCATTTGCTTCGCATGGATTTACAGCTAAGCCTTCCACATCGCATAGATTGGAAGCTTAATCATGTGTTTCGCTTGGATATGAAGCTAACTCGTTTGATTCTTCTCCATTTGAAGCTATATCACTTATATCCCAAGTGTTTAAAGCTAAATCATTTGTTTTGCATGGATTTGAAGCTAAACCTTCTACATCGCATTGAATTGAAGCTAAATCAAGTGTTTCGCATGGATTTGAAGCTAACTCGTTTATTTCGCCTGCAGTTTAATCTATACCACTTATATCGCAAGTATCTGATGTTAAATCATTTGTTCCGCATGGATTTGAAGCAAAACCTTCTACATCGCATTGATTTGAAGCTAAATCATGTGTTTCGCTAGGATTTGAAGCTAAACCTTCTACATAGCATTGATTTGAAGCTTAATCATGTGTTTTGCATGGATTTGAAGTTAACTCATTTGTTTCCCCTCCATTTGAAGCTATATCACTGATATCGCAAGTATTTAATGTTAAATCATTTGTTTCGCAGGGATTTGAAGCTAAACCTTCTACATCGCATTGATTTGAAGCTAAACCTTCTACATCGCATTGATTTGAAGCTAAACCTTCTACATCGCATTGATTTGAAGTTAAATCATGTGTTTCGCTTGGATATGAAGCTAGCTCGTTGGTTTCGCAAGCTGTTGAAGCTATATCACCTATATCCCAAGTGTTTGAAGCTCAATCATTTGCGTCGCATGGATTTGAAGCTAATCCTTCTTCATCGCATTGATTTGAAACTAAATCAAGTGTTTCGCATGGATTTGAAGCTAACTCGTTTATTTCGCCTGCAGTTTAATCTATATCACTTATATCGCAAGTATCTGATGTTAAATCTTTTGTTCCGCATGGATTTGACGCTAAACCTTCTACATCGCATTGATTTGAAGCTAAATCATGTGTTTCGCTTGGATTTGAAGCTAAACCTTCTACATAGCATTGATTTGAAGCTTAATCATGTGTTTTGCATGGATTTGAAGCTAACTCATTTGTTTCCCCTCCATTTGAAACTATATCACTTATATCGCAAGTATCGGATGTTAAATCATTTGTTCCGCATGGAATTGAAGCTAAACCTTCTACATCGCATTGATTTCAAGCTAAATCATGTGTTTCGCTAGGATTTGAAGCTAAACCTTCTACATGGCATTGATTTGAAGCTTAATCATGTGTTTTGCATGGATTTGAAGTTAACTCATTTGTTTCCCCTCCATTTGAAGCTATATCACTGATATCGCAAGTAATGATGTTAAATCATTTGTTTCGCAGGGATGTGAAGCTCAACCTTCTACATCGCATTGATTTGAAGTTAAATCATGTGTTTCGCTTGGATATGAAGCTAGCTCGTTGGTTTCGCATGCTGTTGAAGCTATATCACCTATATCCCAAGTGTTTGAAGCTCAATCTTTTGCTTCGCATGGATTTGAAGCTAATCCTTCTACATCGCATTGATTTGAAACTAAATCAAGTGTTTCGCATGGTTTTGAATCTAACTCATTTGTATCCCCTCCATTACAAGCTATATCACTTATATCGCATGTATCTGATGTTAAATCATTTGCTTCGCATGGATTTAATGCTAAGCCTTCTACATCGCATAGATTGGAAGCTAAATCATGTGTTTCGCTTGGATATGAAGCTAGCTCGTTGGTTTCGCATGCTGTTGAAGCTATATCACTTATATCCCAAGTGTTTAAAGCTAAATCATTTGTTTTGCTTGGATTTGAAGCTAAACCTTCTACATCGCATTGAATTGAAGCTAAATCATGTGTTTCGCTTGGATTTGAAGCAAAACCTCCTACATAGCATTGATTTGAAGCTTAATCATGTGTTTTGCATGGATTTGAAGTTAACTCATTTGTTTCCCCTCCATTTAAAGCTATATCACTGATATCACAAGTATTTGATGTTAAATCATTTGTTTCGCAGGGATTTGAAGCTAAACCTTCTACATCGCATTGATTTTTCAAGTTAAATCATGTGTTTCGCTTGGATATGAAGCTAGCTCGTTGGTTTCGCATGCTGCTTAAGCTATATCACTTATATCCCAAGTGTTTGAAGCTCAATCATTTGCTTCACATGGATTTGAAGCTAAACCTTTTACATCGCATTGACTTGAAGCTAAATCATGTGTTTCGCATGGATTTGAAGCTAACTCGTTTATTTCGTCAGCATTGGAAGTTTAATCACTTATATCGCTAGTATCTGAAGCTAAATTTTTTTTCTCGCATGGATTTGAAGCTAAGCCTTCTACTTCGCATTGATTAGAAGCAAAATCGTGTGTTTCGCATGGAGATGAAGCTAGCTCGTTTGTCTCGCCTGCAGTTGAATCTATATCAGTTATAACTCAAGCATTTGAAGCTAAATCATTTGTTTCACATGGATTTGAATCTAAGCCTTCTACTTCGCATTGATTTGTAGCCAAATCATTCGTTTCGCATGGATTTTGAAGCTAACTCGTTTGATTCGTCTGCATTTGAAGCTATATGACTTATATCGTAATTATTTGAAGCTAAATCATTGATTTCGCATGGATTTGAAGCTAAACCTTCTACATCGCATTGAATAGCAGCTAAATCATATGTTTCGCATGGATCTGAAGCTAACTCGTTAGTTTCGCCTGCATTTGAATCTATATCATTTATATCGCAAGTATCTGATGTTAAATCATTTGGTTCGCATGCATTTGAAGCTAAACATTCTACATCGCATTGATTTGAAGCTAAATCATAAGTGTCGCATGGAGTTGAAGCTAGCTCGTTTGTTTCCTCTGCATTTGAACCTATATCACTTATATCGCAAGTATCTGAATCTAAATCATTTGTTTCGCATGGATTTGAAGCTAATCCTTCTACATCGCATTGATTTGAAACTAAATCATGTGTTTCGCTTGGATATGAAACTAACTCGTTTATTTCGCCTGCAGTTGAATCTATATCACTTATATCGCATGTATCTGATGTTAAATCATTTGCTTCGCATGGATTTAAAGCTAAGCCTTCTACATCGCATAGATTGGAAGCTAAATCATATGTTTCGGATGGAATTGAAGCTAACGCGTTTGTTTCGCCTGCATTTGAAGCTATATCACTGATATCGCAAGCATCTGATGTTATATCATTTGTTCCGCATGTATTTGAAGCTAAACCTTCTACATCGCATTGATTTGAAGCTAAATCATGTGTTTCGCTTGGATTTGAAGCTAAACCTTCTACATAGCATTGATTTGAAGCTTAAACATGTGTTTTGCATGGATTTGAAGCTAACTCATTTGTTTCCCCTCCATTTGAAACTATATCACTTATATTGCAAGTATCTGATGTTAAATCATTTGTTCCGCATGGATTTGAAGCTAAACCTTCTACATCGCATTGATTTGAAGCGAAGTCATGTGTTTCGCTTGGATTTGAAGCCAAACCTTCTACATAGCATTGATTTGAAGCTCAATCATGTGTTTTGCATGGATTTGAGGCTAACTCATTTGTTTCCCCTCCATTTGAAGCTATATCACTTATATGGCAAGTATCTGATCTTAAATCATTTGTTCCGCATGGATTTGAAGCTAAACCTTCTACATCGCATTGATTTGAAGCTAAATCATGTGTTTCGCTTGGATTTGAAGCTAAACCTTCTACATAGCATTGATTTGAAGCTTAATCATGTGTTTTGCATGGATTTGAAGCTAACTCATTTGTTTCCCCTCCATTTGAAACTATATCACTTATATTGCAAGTATCTGATGTTAAATCATTTGTTCCGCATGGATTTGAAGCTAAACCTTCTACATCGCATTGATTTGAAGCTAAGTCATGTGTTTCGCTAGGATTTGAAGCTAAACCTTCTACATAGCATTGATTTGAAACTTAATCATGTGTTTTGCATGGATTTGAAGTTAACTCATTTGTTTCCCCTCCATTTGAAGCTATATCACTGATATCGCAAGTATTTGTTGTTAAATCATTTGTTTCGCAGGGATTTGAAGCTAAACCTTCTACATCGCATTGATTTGAAGCTAAGTCATGTGTTTCGCTAGGATTTGAAGCTAAACCTTCTACATAGCATTGATTTGAAGCTTAATCATGTGTTTTGCATGGATTTGAAGTTAACTCATTTGTTTCCCCTCCATTTGAAGCTATATCACTGATATCGCAAGTATTTGTTGTTAAATCATTTGTTTCGCAGGGATTTGAAGCTAAACCTTCTACATCGCATTGATTTGAAGCTAAGTCATGTGTTTCGCTAGGATTTGAAGCTAAACATTCTACATCGCATTGATTTGAAGTTAAATCATGTGTTTCGCTTGGATATGAAGCTAGCTCGTTGGTTTCGCATGCTGCTGAAGCTATATCACTTACATCCCAAGTGTTTGAAGCTCAATCATTTGCTTCGCATGGATTTGAAGCTAATCCTTCTACATCGCATTGATTTGAAACTAAATCAAGTGTTTCGCATGGATTTGAAGCTAACTCGTTTATTTCGCCTGCAGTTTAATCTATACCACTTCTATTGCAAGTATCTGATGTTAAATCATTTGTTCCGCATGGATTTGAAGCAAAACCTTCTACATAGCATTGATTTGAATCTTAATCATGTGTTTTGCATGGATTTGAAGCTAACACATTTGTATCCCCTCCATTTGAAGCTATATCACTTATATCGCATGTATCTGATGTTAAATCATTTGCTTCGCATGGATTTGAAGCTAAGCCTTCAACATCGCATAGATTGGAAGCTAAATCATGTGTATCGCTTGGATATGAAGCTAACTCGTTTGATTCTTCTCCATTTGAAGCTATATCACTTATATCCCAAGTGTTTGAAGCTAAATCAATCGTTTTGCATGGATTTGATGCTAAACCTTCTACATCGCATTGAATTGAAGCTAAATCATGTGTTTCGCTTGGATTTGAAGCAAAACCTTCTACATAGCCTTGATTTGAAGCTTAATCATGTGTTTTGCATGGATTTGATGCTAACTCATTTGTTTCCCCTCCATTTGAAGCTATATCACTGATATCGCAAGCATCTGATGTTAAATCATTTGTACCGCATGAATTTGAAGCTAAACCTTCTACATCGCATTGATTTGAAGCTAAATCATGTGTTTCGCTTGGATTTGAAGCCAAACCTTCTACATAGCATTAATTTGAAGCTTAATCATGTGTTTTGCATGGATTTGAGGCTAACTCATTTGTTTCCCCTCCATTTGAAGCTATACCACTTATATCGCAAGTATCTGATGTTAAATCATTTGTTCCGCATGGATTTGAAGCTAAACCTTCTACATCGCATTGATTTGAAGCTAAATCATGTGTTTCGCTAGGATTTGAAGCTAAACCTTCTACATAGCATTGATTTGAAGCTTAATCATGTGTTTTGCATGGATTTGAAGTTAACTCATTTGTATCCCCTCCATTACAAGCTATATCACTTATATCGCATGTATCTGATGTTAAATCATTTGCTTCGCATGGATTTAAAGCTAAGCCTTCTACATCGCATAGATTGGAAGCTAAATCATGTGTTTCGCTTGGATATGAAGCTAGCTCGTTGGTTTCGCATGCTGTTGAAGCTATATCACCTATATCCCAAGTGTTTGAAGCTCAATCATTTGCTTCGCATGGATTTGAAGCTAATCCTTCTTCATCGCATTGATTTGAAACTAAATCAAGTGTTTCGCATGGTTTTGAATCTAACTCATTTGTATCCCCTCCATTACAAGCTATATCACTTATATCGCATGTATCTGATGTTAAATCATTTGCTTCGCATGGATTTAAAGCTAAGCCTTCTACATCGCATAGATTGGAAGCTAAATCATGTGTTTCGCTTGGATATGAAGCTAGCTCGTTGGTTTCGCATGCTGTTGAAGCTATATCACCTATATCCCAAGTGTTTAAAGCTAAATCATTTGTTTTGCATGGATTTGAAGCTAAACCTTCTACATCGCATTGAATTGAAGCTAAATCATGTGTTTCGCTTGGATTTGAAGCAAAACCTCCTACATAGCGTTGATTTGAAGCTTAATCATGTGTTTTGCATGGATTTGAAGTTAACTCATTTGTTTCCCCTCCATTTAAAGCTATATCACTGATATCGCAAGTATTTGATGTTAAATCATTTGTTTCGCAGGGATTTGAAGCTAAACCTTCTACATCGCATTGATTTGAAGTTAATTCATGTGTCGAGTGGATATGAAGCTAACTCGTTGGTTTCGCATGCTGTTGAAGCTATATCACCTATATCCCAAGTGTTTGAAGCTCAATCATTTGCTTCGCATGTATTTGAAGCTGAACCTTCTACATCGCATTGATTTGAAGCTAAATCATGTGTTTCGCTTGGATTTGAAGCTAAACCTTCTACATAGCATTGATTTGAAGCTTAATCATGTGTTTTGCATGGATTTGAAGCTGTCTCATTTGTTTCCACTCCATTTGAAGCTATATCACTTATATCGCAAGTATCTGATGTTAAATCACTTGTTCCGCATGGATTTGAAGCTAAACCTTCCAGATCGCATTGATTTGAAGCTAAATCATGTGTTCCGCATGGATTTGAAGCTAAATCATGTGTTTCTCTTGGATTTGAAGCTAAACCTTCTACATAGCATTGGTTTGAAGCTTAATTATGTGTTTTGCATGCATTTGAATCTAACTCATTTGTATCCCCTCCATTTGAAGCTATATCACTTGTATCGCATGTATCTGATGTTAAATCATTTGCTTCGCATGGATTTAAAGCTAAGCCTTCCACATCGCATAGATTGGAAGCTTAATCATGTGTTTCGCTTGGATATGAAGCTAACTCGTTTGATTCTTCTCCATTTGAAGCTATATCACTTATATCCCAAGTGTTTAAAGCTAAATCATTTGTTTTGCATGGATTTGAAGCTAAACCTTCTACATCGCATTGAATTGAAGCTAAATCAAGTGTTTCGCATGGATTTGAAGCTAACTCGTTTATTTCGCCTGCAGTTTAATCTATACCACTTATATCGCAAGTATCTGATGTTAAATCATTTGTTCCGCATGGATTTGAAGCAAAACCTTCTACATCGCATTGATTTGAAGCTACATCATGTGTTTCGCTAGGATTTGAAGCTAAACCTTCTACATAGCATTGATTTGAAGCTTAATCATGTGTTTTGCATGGATTTGAAGTTAACTCATTTGTTTCCCCTCCATTTGAAGCTATATCACTGATATCGCAAGTATTTGATGTTAAATCATTTGTTTCGCAGGGATTTGAAGCTAAACCTTCTACATCGCATTGATTTGAAGTTAAATCATGTGTTTCGCTTGGATATGAAGCTAGCTCGTTGGTTTCGCAAGCTGTTGAAGCTATATCACCTATATCCCAAGTGTTTGAAGCTCAATCACTTGCTTCGCATGGATTTGAAGCTAATCCTTCTTCATCGCATTGATTTGAAGCTAAATCATGTGTTTCGCTTGGATTTGAAGCCAAACCTTCTACATAGCATTGATTTGAAGCTTAATCATGTGTTTTGCATGGATTTGAGGCTAACTCATTTGTTTCCCCTCCATTTGAAGCTATACCACTTATATCGCAAGTATCTGATGTTAAATCATTTGTTCCGCATGGATTTGAAGCTAAACCTTCTACATCGCATTGATTTGAAGCTAAATCATGTGTTTCGCTAGGATTTGAAGCTAAACCTTCTACATAGCATTGATTTGAAGCTTAATCATGTGTTTTGCATGGATTTGAAGTTAACTCATTTGTTTCCCCTCCATTTGAAGCTATATCACTGATATCGCAAGTATTTGATGTTAAATCATTTGTTTCGCAGGGATTTGAAGCTAAACCTTCTACATCGCATTGATTTGAAGTTAATTCATGTGTCGAGTGGATACGAAACTAACTCGTTGGTTTCGCATGCTGTTGAAGCTATATCACCTATATCCCAAGTGTTTGAAGCTCAATCATTTGCTTCGCATGTATTTGAAGCTGAACCTTCTACATCGCATTGATTTGAAGCTAAATCATGTGTTTCGCTTGGATTTGAAGCTAAACCTTCTACATAGCATTGATTTGAAGCTTAATCATGTGTTTTGCATGGATTTGAAGCTGTCTCATTTGTTTCCACTCCATTTGAAGCTATATCACTTATATCGCAAGTATCTGATGTTAAATCACTTGTTCCGCATGGATTTGAAGCTAAACCTTCCAGATCGCATTGATTTGAAGCTAAATCATGTGTTCCGCATGGATTTGAAGCTAAATCATGTGTTTCTCTTGGATTTGAAGCTAAACCTTCTACATAGCATTGGTTTGAAGCTTAATCATGTGTTTTGCATGCATTTGAATCTAACTCATTTGTATCCCCTCCATTTGAAGCTATATCACTTGTATCGCATGTATCTGATGTTAAATCATTTGCTTCGCATGGATTTAAAGCTAAGCCTTCCACATCGCATAGATTGGAAGCTTAATCATGTGTTTCGCTTGGATATGAAGCTAACTCGTTTGATTCTTCTCCATTTGAAGCTATATCACTTATATCCCAAGTGTTTAAAGCTAAATCATTTGTTTTGCATGGATTTGAAGCTAAACCTTCTACATCGCATTGAATTGAAGCTAAATCAAGTGTTTCGCATGGATTTGAAGCTAACTCGTTTATTTCGCCTGCAGTTTAATCTATACCACTTATATCGCAAGTATCTGATGTTAAATCATTTGTTCCGCATGGATTTGAAGCAAAACCTTCTACATCGCATTGATTTGAAGCTACATCATGTGTTTCGCTAGGATTTGAAGCTAAACCTTCTACATAGCATTGATTTGAAGCTTAATCATGTGTTTTGCATGGATTTGAAGTTAACTCATTTGTTTCCCCTCCATTTGAAGCTATATCACTGATATCGCAAGTATTTGATGTTAAATCATTTGTTTCGCAGGGATTTGAAGCTAAACCTTCTACATCGCATTGATTTGAAGTTAAATCATGTGTTTCGCTTGGATATGAAGCTAGCTCGTTGGTTTCGCAAGCTGTTGAAGCTATATCACCTATATCCCAAGTGTTTGAAGCTCAATCATTTGCTTCGCATGGATTTGAAGCTAATCCTTCTTCATCGCATTGATTTGAAACTAAATCAAGTGTTTCGCATGGATTTGAAGCTAACTCGTTTATTTCGCCCGCAGTTTAATCTATATCACTTATATCGCAAGTATCTGATGTTAAATCTGTTGTTCCGCATGGATTTGACGCTAAACCTTCTACATCGCATTGAATTGAAGCTAAATCATGTGTTTCGCTTGGATTTGAAGCTAAACCTTCTACATAGCATTGATTTGAAGCTTAATCATGTGTTTTGCATGGATTTGAAGCTAACTCATTTGTTTCCCCTCCATTTGAAACTATATCACTTATATCGCAAGTATCGGATGTTAAATCATTTGTTCCGCATGGAATTGAAGCTAAACCTTCTACATCGCATTGATTTCAAGCTAAATCATGTGTTTCGCTAGGATTTGAAGCTAAACCTTCTACATGGCATTGATTTGAAGCTTAATCATGTGTTTTGCATGGATTTGAAGTTAACTCATTTGTTTCCCCTCCATTTGAAGCTATATCACTGATATCGCAAGTATTTGATGTTAAATCATTTGTTTCGCAGGGATGTGAAGCTCAACCTTCTACATCGCATTGATTTGAAGTTAAATCATGTGTTTCGCTTGGATATGAAGCTAGCTCGTTGGTTTCGCATGCTGTTGAAGCTATATCACCTATATCCCAAGTGTTTGAAGCTCAATCATTTGCTTCGCATGGATTTGAAGCTAATCCTTCTACATCGCATTGATTTGAAACTAAATCAAGTGTTTCGCATGGTTTTGAATCTAACTCATTTGTATCCCCTCCATTACAAGCTATATCACTTATATCGCATGTATCTGATGTTAAATCATTTGCTTCGCATGGATTTAAAGCTAAGCCTTCTACATCGCATAGATTGGAAGCTAAATCATGTGTTTCGCTTGGATATGAAGCTAGCTCGTTGGTTTCGCATGCTGTTGAAGCTATATCACCTATATCCCAAGTGTTTAAAGCTAAATCATTTGTTTTGCATGGATTTGAAGCTAAACCTTCTACATCGCATTGAATTGAAGCTAAGTCATGTGTTTCGCAGGGATTTGAAGCTAAACCTTCTACATCGCATTGATTTGAAGTTAATTCATGTGTCGAGTGGATATGAAGCTAACTCGTTGGTTTCGCATGCTGTTGAAGCTATATCACCTATATCCCAAGTGTTTGAAGCTCAATCATTTGCTTCGCATGTATTTGAAGCTAAACCTTCTACATCGCATTGATTTGAAGCTAAATCATGTGTTTCGCTTGGATTTGAAGCTAAACCTTCTACATAGCATTGATTTGAAGCTTAATCATGTGTTTTGCATGGATTTGAAGCTGACTCATTTGTTTCCACTCCATTTGAAGCTATATCACTTATATCGCAAGTATCTGATGTTAAATCACTTGTTCCGCATGGATTTGAAGCTAAACCTTCCCGATCGCATTGATTTGAAGCTAAATCATGTGTTCCGCATGGATTTGAAGCTAAATCATGTGTTTCGCTTGGATTTGAAACTAAACCTTCTACATAGCATTGATTTGAATCTTAATCATGTGTTTTGCATGGATATGAAGCTAACACATTTGTATCCCCTCCATTTGAAGCTATATCACTTATATCGCATGTATCTGATGTTAAATCATTTGCTTTGCATGGTTTTGATGCTAAGCCTTCTACATCGCATAGATTGGAAGCTAAATCATGTGTATCGCTTGGATATGAAACTAACTCGTTTGATTCTTCTCCATTTGAAGCTATATCACCTATATCCCAAGTGTTTAAAGCTAAATCATTTGTTTTGCATGGATTTGAAGCTAAACCTTCTACATCGCATTGAATTGAAGCTAAATCATGTGTTTCGCTTGGATTTGAAGCAAAACCTCCTACATAGCATTGATTTGAAGCTTAATCATGTGTTTTGCATGGATTTGAAGTTAACTCATTTGTTTCCCCTCAATTTAAAGCTATATCACTGATATCGCAAGTATTTGATGTTAAATCATTTGTTTCGCAGGGATTTGAAGCTAAACCTTCTACATCGCATTGATTTGAAGTTAATTCATGTGTCGAGTGGATATGAAGCTAACTCGTTGGTTTCGCATGCTGTTGAAGCTATATCACCTATATCCCAAGTATTTGAAGCTCAATCATTTGCTTCGCATATATTTGAAGCTAAACCTTCTACATCGCATTGATTTGAAGCTAAATCATGTGTTTCGCTTGGATTTGAAGCTAAACCTTCTACATAGCATTGATTTGAAGCTTAATCATGTGTTTTGCATGGATTTGAAGCTGACTCATTTGTTTCCACTCCATTTGAAGCTATATCACTTATATCGCAAGTATCTGATGTTAAATCACTTGTTCCGCATGGATTTGAAGCTGAACCTTCTACATCGCATTGATTTGAAGCTAAATCATGTGTTTCGCTTGGATTTGAAACTAAATCATGTGTTTCGCTTGGATTTGAAACTAAACCTTCTACATAGCATTGATTTGAGTCTTAATCATGTGTTTTGCATGGATTTGAAGCTAACACATTTGTATCCCCTCCATTTGAAGCTATATCACTTATATCGCATGCATCTGATGTTAAATCATTTGCTTTGCATGGTTTTGAAGCTAAGCCTTCTACATCGCATAGATTGGAAGCTAAATCATGTGTATCGGTTGGATATGAAACTAACTCGTTTGATTCTTCTCCATTTGAAGCTATATCACTTATATCCCAAGTGTTTGAAGCTAAATCATTCGTTTTGCATGGATTTGAAGCTAAACCTTCTACATCGCATTGAATTGAAGCTAAATCATGTGTTTCGCTTGGATTTGATGCAAAATCTTCTACATAGCCTTGATTTGAAGCTTAATCATGTGTTTTGCATGGATTTGAAGTTAACTCATTTGTTTCCCCTCCATTTGAAGCTATATCACTGATATCGCAAGTATTTGTTGTTAAATCATTTGTTTCGCAGGGATTTGAAGCTAAACATTCTACATCGCATTGATTTGAAGTTAAATCATGTGTTTCGCTTGGATATGAAGCTAGCTCGTTGGTTTCGCATGCTGCTGAAGCTATATCACTTATATCCCAAGTGTTTGAAGCTCAATCATTTGCTTCGCATGGATTTGAAGCTAATCCTTCTACATCGCATTGATTTGAAACTAAATCAAGTGTTTCGCATGGATTTGAAGCTAACTCGTTTATTTCGCCTGCAGTTTAATCTATGTCACTTATATTGCAAGTATCTGATGTTAAATCATTTGTTTCGCATGGATTTGAAGCAAAACCTTCTACATCGCATTGATTTGAATCTAAATCATGTGTTTCTCTTGGATTTGAAACTAAACGTTCTACATAGCATTGGTTTGGAGCTTAATCATGTGTTTTGCATGCATTTGAATCTAACTCATTTGTATCCCCTCCATTTGAACCTATATCACTTGTATCGCATGTATCTGATGTTAAATCATTTGCTTTGCATGGTTTTGATGCTAAGCCTTCTACATCGCATAGATTGGAAGCTAAATCATGTGTATCGCTTGGATATGAAACTAACTCGTTTGATTCTTCTCCATTTGAAGCTATATCACCTATATCCCAAGTGTTTAAAGCTAAATCATTTGTTTTGCATGGATTTGAAGCTAAACCTTCTACATCGCATTGAATTGAAGCTAAATCATGTGTTTCGCTTGGATTTGAAGCAAAACCTCCTACATAGCATTGATTTGAAGCTTAATCATGTGTTTTGCATGGATTTGAAGTTAACTCATTTGTTTCCCCTCCATTTAAAGCTATATCACTGATATCGCAAGTATTTGATGTTAAATCATTTGTTTCGCAGGGATTTGAAGCTAAACCTTCTACATCGCATTGATTTGAAGTTAATTCATGTCTCGAGTGGATATGAAGCTAACTTGTTGGTTTCGCCTGCTGTTGAAGCTATATCACCTATATCCCAAGTGTTTGAAGCTCAATCATTTGCTTCGCATGTATTTGAAGCTAAACCTTCTACATCGCATTGATTTGAAGCTAAATCATGTGTTTCGCTTGGATTTGAAGCTAAACCTTCTACATAGCATTGATTTGAAGCTTAATCATGTGTTTTGCATGGATTTGAAGCTGACTCATTTGTTTCCACTCCATTTGAAGCTATATCACTTATATCGCAAGTATCTGATGTTAAATCACTTGTTCCGCATGGATTTGAAGCTGAACCTTCTACATCGCATTGATTTGAAGCTAAATCATGTGTTTCGCTTGGATTTGAAACTAAATCATGTGTTTCGCTTGGATTTGAAACTAAACCTTCTACATAGCATTGATTTGAATCTTAATCATGTGTTTTGCATGGATTTGAAGCTAACACATTTGTATCCCCTCCATTTGAAGCTATATCATTTATATCGCATGTATCTGATGTTAAATCATTTGCTTTGCATGGTTTTGAAGCTAAGCCTTCTACATCGCATAGATTGGAAGCTAAATCATGTGTATCGGTTGGATATGAAACTAACTCGTTTGATTCTTCTCCATTTGAAGCTATATCACTTATATCCCAAGTGTTTGAAGCTAAATCATTCGTTTTGCATGGATTTGAAGCTAAACCTTCTACATCGCATTGAATTGAAGCTAAATCATGTGTTTCGCTTGGATTTGATGCAAAACCTTCTACATAGCCTTGATTTGAAGCTTAATCATGTGTTTTGCATGGATTTGAAGTTAACTCATTTGTTTCCCCTCCATTTGAAGCTATATCACTGATATCGCAAGTATTTGATGTTAAATCATTTGTTTCGCAGGGATTTGAAGCTAAACCTTCTACATCGCATTGATTTGAAGTTAAATCATGTGTTTCGCTTGGATATGAAGCTAGCTCGTTGGTTTCGCAAGCTGTTGAAGCTATATCACATATATCCCAAGTGTTTGAAGCTCAATCATTTGCTTCGCATGGATTTGAAGCTAATCCTTCTTCATCGCATTGATTTGAAACTAAATCAAGTGTTTCGCATGGATTTGAAGCTAACTCGTTTATTTCGCCTGCAATTTAATCTATATCACTTATATCGCAAGTATCTGATGTTAAATCTTTTGTTCCGCATGGATTTGATGCTAAACCTTCTACATCGCATTGATTTGAAGCTAAATCGTGTGTTTCGCTTGGATTTGAAGCTAAACCTTCTACATAGCATTGATTTGAAGCTTAATCATGTGTTTTGCATGGAGTTGAAGCTAACTCATTTGTTTCCCCTCCATTTGAAGCTATATCACTGATATCGCAAGTATTTGATGTTAAATCATTTGTTTCGCAGGGATTTGAAGCTAAACCTTCTACATCGCATTGATTTGAAGTTAATTCATGTGTCGAGTGGATACGAAACTAACTCGTTGGTTTCGCATGCTGTTGAAGCTATATCACCTATATCCCAAGTGTTTGAAGCTCAATCATTTGCTTCGCATGTATTTGAAGCTGAACCTTCTACATCGCATTGATTTGAAGCTAAATCATGTGTTTCGCTTGGATTTGAAGCTAAACCTTCTACATAGCATTGATTTGAAGCTTAATCATGTGTTTTGCATGGATTTGAAGCTGTCTCATTTGTTTCCACTCCATTTGAAGCTATATCACTTATATCGCAAGTATCTGATGTTAAATCACTTGTTCCGCATGGATTTGAAGCTAAACCTTCCAGATCGCATTGATTTGAAGCTAAATCATGTGTTCCGCATGGATTTGAAGCTAAATCATGTGTTTCTCTTGGATTTGAAGCTAAACCTTCTACATAGCATTGGTTTGAAGCTTAATCATGTGTTTTGCATGCATTTGAATCTAACTCATTTGTATCCCCTCCATTTGAAGCTATATCACTTGTATCGCATGTATCTGATGTTAAATCATTTGCTTCGCATGGATTTAAAGCTAAGCCTTCCACATCGCATAGATTGGAAGCTTAATCATGTGTTTCGCTTGGATATGAAGCTAACTCGTTTGATTCTTCTCCATTTGAAGCTATATCACTTATATCCCAAGTGTTTAAAGCTAAATCATTTGTTTTGCATGGATTTGAAGCTAAACCTTCTACATCGCATTGAATTGAAGCTAAATCAAGTGTTTCGCATGGATTTGAAGCTAACTCGTTTATTTCGCCTGCAGTTTAATCTATACCACTTATATCGCAAGTATCTGATGTTAAATCATTTGTTCCGCATGGATTTGAAGCAAAACCTTCTTCATCGCATTGATTTGAAGCTACATCATGTGTTTCGCTAGGCTTTGAAGCTAAACCTTCTACATAGCATTGATTTGAAGCTTAATCATGTGTTTTGCATGGATTTGAAGTTAACTCATTTGTTTCCCCTCCATTTGAAGCTATAACACTGATATCGCAAGTATTTGATGTTAAATCATTTGTTTCGCAGGGATTTGAAGCTAAACCTTCTACATCGCATTGATTTGAAGTTAAATCATGTGTTTCGCTTGGATATGAAGCTAGCTCGTTGGTTTCGCAAGCTGTTGAAGCTATATCACCTATATCCCAAGTGTTTGAAGCTCAATCATTTGCTTCGCATGGATTTGAAGCTAATCCTTCTTCATCGCATTGATTTGAAACTAAATCAAGTGTTTCGCATGGATTTGAAGCTAACTCGTTTATTTCGCCCGCAGTTTAATCTATATCACTTATATCGCAAGTATCTGATGTTAAATCTGTTGTTCCGCATGGATTTGACGCTAAACCTTCTACATCGCATTGAATTGAAGCTAAATCATGTGTTTCGCTTGGATTTGAAGCTAAACCTTCTACATAGCATTGATTTGAAGCTTAATCATGTGTTTTGCATGGATTTGAAGCTAACTCATTTGTTTCCCCTCCATTTGAAACTATATCACTTATATCGCAAGTATCGGATGTTAAATCATTTGTTCCGCATGGAATTGAAGCTAAACCTTCTACATCGCATTGATTTCAAGCTAAATCATGTGTTTCGCTAGGATTTGAAGCTAAACCTTCTACATGGCATTGATTTGAAGCTTAATCATGTGTTTTGCATGGATTTGAAGTTAACTCATTTGTTTCCCCTCCATTTGAAGCTATATCACTGATATCGCAAGTATTTGATGTTAAATCATTTGTTTCGCAGGGATGTGAAGCTCAACCTTCTACATCGCATTGATTTGAAGTTAAATCATGTGTTTCGCTTGGATATGAAGCTAGCTCGTTGGTTTCGCATGCTGTTGAAGCTATATCACCTATATCCCAAGTGTTTGAAGCTCAATCATTTGCTTCGCATGGATTTGAAGCTAATCCTTCTACATCGCATTGATTTGAAACTAAATCAAGTGTTTCGCATGGTTTTGAATCTAACTCATTTGTATCCCCTCCATTACAAGCTATATCACTTATATCGCATGTATCTGATGTTAAATCATTTGCTTCGCATGGATTTAAAGCTAAGCCTTCTACATCGCATAGATTGGAAGCTAAATCATGTGTTTCGCTTGGATATGAAGCTAGCTCGTTGGTTTCGCATGCTGTTGAAGCTATATCACCTATATCCCAAGTGTTTAAAGCTAAATCATTTGTTTTGCATGGATTTGAAGCTAAACCTTCTACATCGCATTGAATTGAAGCTAAGTCATGTGTTTCGCAGGGATTTGAAGCTAAACCTTCTACATCGCATTGATTTGAAGTTAATTCATGTGTCGAGTGGATATGAAGCTAACTCGTTGGTTTCGCATGCTGTTGAAGCTATATCACCTATATCCCAAGTGTTTGAAGCTCAATCATTTGCTTCGCATGTATTTGAAGCTAAACCTTCTACATCGCATTGATTTGAAGCTAAATCATGTGTTTCGCTTGGATTTGAAGCTAAACCTTCTACATAGCATTGATTTGAAGCTTAATCATGTGTTTTGCATGGATTTGAAGCTGACTCATTTGTTTCCACTCCATTTGAAGCTATATCACTTATATCGCAAGTATCTGATGTTAAATCACTTGTTCCGCATGGATTTGAAGCTAAACCTTCCCGATCGCATTGATTTGAAGCTAAATCATGTGTTCCGCATGGATTTGAAGCTAAATCATGTGTTTCGCTTGGATTTGAAACTAAACCTTCTACATAGCATTGATTTGAATCTTAATCATGTGTTTTGCATGGATATGAAGCTAACACATTTGTATCCCCTCCATTTGAAGCTATATCACTTATATCGCATGTATCTGATGTTAAATCATTTGCTTTGCATGGTTTTGATGCTAAGCCTTCTACATCGCATAGATTGGAAGCTAAATCATGTGTATCGCTTGGATATGAAACTAACTCGTTTGATTCTTCTCCATTTGAAGCTATATCACCTATATCCCAAGTGTTTAAAGCTAAATCATTTGTTTTGCATGGATTTGAAGCTAAACCTTCTACATCGCATTGAATTGAAGCTAAATCATGTGTTTCGCTTGGATTTGAAGCAAAACCTCCTACATAGCATTGATTTGAAGCTTAATCATGTGTTTTGCATGGATTTGAAGTTAACTCATTTGTTTCCCCTCCATTTAAAGCTATATCACTGATATCGCAAGTATTTGATGTTAAATCATTTGTTTCGCAGGGATTTGAAGCTAAACCTTCTACATCGCATTGATTTGAAGTTAATTCATGTGTCGAGTGGATATGAAGCTAACTCGTTGGTTTCGCATGCTGTTGAAGCTATATCACCTATATCCCAAGTATTTGAAGCTCAATCATTTGCTTCGCATGTATTTGAAGCTAAACCTTCTACATCGCATTGATTTGAAGCTAAATCATGTGTTTCGCTTGGATTTGAAGCTAAACCTTCTACATAGCATTGATTTGAAGCTTAATCATGTGTTTTGCATGGATTTGAAGCTGACTCATTTGTTTCCACTCTATTTGAAGCTATATCACTTATATCGCAAGTATCTGATGTTAAATCACTTGTTCCGCATGGATTTGAAGCTGAACCTTCTACATCGCATTGATTTGAAGCTAAATCATGTGTTTCGCTTGGATTTGAAACTAAATCATGTGTTTCGCTTGGATTTGAAACTAAACCTTCTACATAGCATTGATTTGAGTCTTAATCATGTGTTTTGCATGGATTTGAAGCTAACACATTTGTATCCCCTCCATTTGAAGCTATATCACTTATATCGCATGCATCTGATGTTAAATCATTTGCTTTGCATGGTTTTGAAGCTAAGCCTTCTACATCGCATAGATTGGAAGCTAAATCATGTGTATCGGTTGGATATGAAACTAACTCGTTTGATTCTTCTCCATTTGAAGCTATATCACTTATATCCCAAGTGTTTGAAGCTAAATCATTCGTTTTGCATGGATTTGAAGCTAAACCTTCTACATCGCATTGAATTGAAGCTAAATCATGTGTTTCGCTTGGATTTGATGCAAAATCTTCTACATAGCCTTGATTTGAAGCTTAATCATGTGTTTTGCATGGATTTGAAGTTAACTCATTTGTTTCCCCTCCATTTGAAGCTATATCACTGATATCGCAAGTATTTGTTGTTAAATCATTTGTTTCGCAGGGATTTGAAGCTAAACATTCTACATCGCATTGATTTGAAGTTAAATCATGTGTTTCGCTTGGATATGAAGCTAGCTCGTTGGTTTCGCATGCTGCTGAAGCTATATCACTTATATCCCAAGTGTTTGAAGCTCAATCATTTGCTTCGCATGGATTTGAAGCTAATCCTTCTACATCGCATTGATTTGAAACTAAATCAAGTGTTTCGCATGGATTTGAAGCTAACTCGTTTATTTCGCCTGCAGTTTAATCTATGTCACTTATATTGCAAGTATCTGATGTTAAATCATTTGTTTCGCATGGATTTGAAGCAAAACCTTCTACATCGCATTGATTTGAATCTAAATCATGTGTTTCTCTTGGATTTGAAACTAAACGTTCTACATAGCATTGGTTTGGAGCTTAATCATGTGTTTTGCATGCATTTGAATCTAACTCATTTGTATCCCCTCCATTTGAACCTATATCACTTGTATCGCATGTATCTGATGTTAAATCATTTGCTTTGCATGGTTTTGATGCTAAGCCTTCTACATCGCATAGATTGGAAGCTAAATCATGCGTATCGCTTGGATATGAAACTAACTCGTTTGATTCTTCTCCATTTGAAGCTATATCACCTATATCCCAAGTGTTTAAAGCTAAATCATTTGTTTTGCATGGATTTGAAGCTAAACCTTCTACATCGCATTGAATTGAAGCTAAATCATGTGTTTCGCTTGGATTTGAAGCAAAACCTCCTACATAGCATTGATTTGAAGCTTAATCATGTGTTTTGCATGGATTTGAAGTTAACTCATTTGTTTCCCCTCCATTTAAAGCTATATCACTGATATCGCAAGTATTTGATGTTAAATCATTTGTTTCGCAGGGATTTGAAGCTAAACCTTCTACATCGCATTGATTTGAAGTTAATTCATGTCTCGAGTGGATATGAAGCTAACTCGTTGGTTTCGCCTGCTGTTGAAGCTATATCACCTATATCCCAAGTGTTTGAAGCTCAATCATTTGCTTCGCATGTATTTGAAGCTAAACCTTCTACATCGCATTGATTTGAAGCTAAATCATGTGTTTCGCTTGGATTTGAAGCTAAACCTTCTACATAGCATTGATTTGAAGCTTAATCATGTGTTTTGCATGGATTTGAAGCTGACTCATTTGTTTCCACTCCATTTGAAGCTATATCACTTATATCGCAAGTATCTGATGTTAAATCACTTGTTCCGCATGGATTTGAAGCTGAACCTTCTACATCGCATTGATTTGAAGCTAAATCATGTGTTTCGCTTGGATTTGAAACTAAATCATGTGTTTCGCTTGGATTTGAAACTAAACCTTCTACATAGCATTGATTTGAATCTTAATCATGTGTTTTGCATGGATTTGAAGCTAACACATTTGTATCCCCTCCATTTGAAGCTATATCATTTATATCGCATGTATCTGATGTTAAATCATTTGCTTTGCATGGTTTTGAAGCTAAGCCTTCTACATCGCATAGATTGGAAGCTAAATCATGTGTATCGGTTGGATATGAAACTAACTCGTTTGATTCTTCTCCATTTGAAGCTATATCACTTATATCCCAAGTGTTTGAAGCTAAATCATTCGTTTTGCATGGATTTGAAGCTAAACCTTCTACATCGCATTGAATTGAAGCTAAATCATGTGTTTCGCTTGGATTTGATGCAAAACCTTCTACATAGCCTTGATTTGAAGCTTAATCATGTGTTTTGCATGGATTTGAAGTTAACTCATTTGTTTCCCCTCCATTTGAAGCTATATCACTGATATCGCAAGTATTTGATGTTAAATCATTTGTTTCGCAGGGATTTGAAGCTAAACCTTCTACATCCCATTGATTTGAAGTTAAATCATGTGTTTCGCTTGGATATGAAGCTAGCTCGTTGGTTTCGCAAGCTGTTGAAGCTATATCACATATATCCCAAGTGTTTGAAGCTCAATCATTTGCTTCGCATGGATTTGAAGCTAATCCTTCTTCATCGCATTGATTTGAAACTAAATCAAGTGTTTCGCATGGATTTGAAGCTAACTCGTTTATTTCGCCTGCAATTTAATCTATATCACTTATATCGCAAGTATCTGATGTTAAATCTTTTGTTCCGCATGGATTTGATGCTAAACCTTCTACATCGCATTGATTTGAAGCTAAATCGTGTGTTTCGCTTGGATTTGAAGCTAAACCTTCTACATAGCATTGATTTGAAGCTTAATCATGTGTTTTGCATGGATTTGAAGCTAACTCATTTGTTTCCCCTCCATTTGAAACTATATCACTGATATCGCAAGTATTTGATGTTAAATCATTTGTTTCGCAGGGATTTGAAGCTCAACCTTCTACATCGCATTGATTTGAAGTTAAATCATGTGTTTCGCTTGGATATGAAGCTAGCTCGTTGGTTTCGCATGCTGTTGAAGCTATATCACCTATATCCCAAGTGTTTGAAGCTCAATCATTTGCTTCGCATGGATTTGAAGCTAATCCTTCTATATAGCATTGATTTGAAACTAAATCAAGTGTTTCGCATGGTTTTGAATCTAACTCATTTGCATCCCCTCCATTACAAGCTATATCACTTATATCGCATGTATCTGATGTTAAATCACTTGTTCCGCATGGTTTTGAAGCTAAGCCTTCTACATCGCATAGATTGGAAGCTAAATCATGTGTATCGCTTGGATATGAAGCTAACTCGTTTGATTCTTCTCCATTTGAAGCTATATCACTTATATCCCAAGTGTTTGAAGCTCGATCATTTGCTTCGCATGTATTTGAAGCTAAACCTTCTACATCGCATTGATTTGAAGCTAAATCATGTGTTTCGCTAGGATTTGAAGCTAAACCTTCTACATAGCATTGATTTGAAGCTTAATCATGTGTTTTGCATGGATTTGAGGCTAACTCATTTGTTTCCCCTCCATTTGAAACTATATCACTTATATCGCAAGTATCTGATGTTAAGTCATTTGTTCCGCATGGATTTGAAGCTAAACCTTCCACATCGCATTGATTTGAAGCTAAATCATGTGTTTCGCTAGGATTTGAAGCTAAACCTTCTACATAGCATTGATTTGAAGCTTAATCATGTGTTTTGCATGGATTTGAAGTTAACTCATTTGTTTCCCCTCCATTTGAAGCTATATCACTGATATCGCAAGTATTTGATGTTAAATCATTTGTTTCGCAGGGATTTGAAGCTAAACCTTCTACATCGCATTGATTTGAAGTTAAATCATGTGTTTCGCTTGGATATGAAGCTAGCTCGTTGGTTTCGCAAGCTGTTGAAGCTATATCACATATATCCCAAGTGTTTGAAGCTCAATCATTTGCTTCGCATGGATTTGAAGCTAATCCTTCTTCATCGCATTGATTTGAAACTAAATCAAGTGTTTCGCATGGATTTGAAGCTAACTCGTTTATTTCGCCTGCAATTTAATCTATATCACTTATATCGCAAGTATCTGATGTTAAATCTTTTGTTCCGCATGGATTTGAAGCTAAACCTTCTACATCGCATTGATTTGAAGCTAAATCATGTGTTTCGCTTGGATTTGAAGCTAAACCTTCTACATAGCATTGATTTGAAGCTTAATCATGTGTTTTGCATGGATTTGAAGCTAACTCATTTGTTTCCCCTCCATTTGAAACTATATCACTTATATCGCAAGTATCGGATGTTAAATCATTTGTTCCGCATGGAATTGAAGCTAAACCTTCTACATCGCATTGATTTCAAGCTAAATCATGTGTTTCGCTAGGATTTGAAGCTAAACCTTCTACATGGCATTGATTTGAAGCTTAATCATGTGTTTTGCATGGATTTGAAGTTAACTCATTTGTTTCCCCTCCATTTGAAGCTATATCACTGATATCGCAAGTATTTGATGTTAAATCATTTGTTTCGCAGGGATGTGAAGCTCAACCTTCTACATCGCATTGATTTGAAGTTAAATCATGTGTTTCGCTTGGATATGAAGCTAGCTCGTTGGTTTCGCATGCTGTTGAAGCTATATCACCTATATCCCAAGTGTTTGAAGCTCAATCATTTGCTTCGCATGGATTTGAAGCTAATCCTTCTACATCGCATTGATTTGAAACTAAATCAAGTGTTTCGCATGGTTTTGAATCTAACTCGTTTGTATCCCCTCCATTACAAGCTATATCACTTATATCGCATGTATCTGATGTTAAATCATTTGCTTCGCATGGATTTAAAGCTAAGCCTTCTACATCGCATAGATTGGAAGCTAAATCATGTGTTTCGCTTGGATATGAAGCTAGCTCGTTGGTTTCGCATGCTGTTGAAGCTATATCACCTATATCCCAAGTGTTTAAAGCTAAATCATTTGTTTTGCGTGGATTTGAAGCTAAACCTTCTACATCGCATTGAATTGAAGCTAAGTCATGTGTTTCGCAGGGATTTGAAGCTAAACCTTCTACATCGCATTGATTTGAAGTTAATTCATGTGTCGAGTGGATATGAAGCTAACTCGTTGGTTTCGCATGCTGTTGAAGCTATATCACCTATATCCCAAGTGTTTGAAGCTCAATCATTTGCTTCGCATGTATTTGAAGCTAAACCTTCTACATCGCATTGATTTGAAGCTAAATCATGTGTTTCGCTTGGATTTGAAGCTAAACCTTCTACATAGCATTGATTTGAAGCTTAATCATGTGTTTTGCATGGATTTGAAGCTGACTCATTTGTTTCCACTCCATTTGAAGCTATATCACTTATATCGCAAGTATCTGATGTTAAATCACTTGTTCCGCATGGATTTGAAGCTAAACCTTCCCGATCGCATTGATTTGAAGCTAAATCATGTGTTCCGCATGGATTTGAAGCTAAATCATGTGTTTCGCTTGGATTTGAAACTAAACCTTCTACATAGCATTGATTTGAATCTTAATCATGTGTTTTGCATGGATATGAAGCTAACACATTTGTATCCCCTCCATTTGAAGCTATATCACTTATATCGCATGTATCTGATGTTAAATCATTTGCTTTGCATGGTTTTGATGCTAAGCCTTCTACATCGCATAGATTGGAAGCTAAATCATGTGTATCGCTTGGATATGAAACTAACTCGTTTGATTCTTCTCCATTTGAAGCTATATCACCTATATCCCAAGTGTTTAAAGCTAAATCATTTGTTTTGCATGGATTTGAAGCTAAACCTTCTACATCGCATTGAATTGAAGCTAAATCATGTGTTTCGCTTGGATTTGAAGCAAAACCTCCTACATAGCATTGATTTGAAGCTTAATCATGTGTTTTGCATGGATTTGAAGTTAACTCATTTGTTTCCCCTCCATTTAAAGCTATATCACTGATATCGCAAGTATTTGATGTTAAATCATTTGTTTCGCAGGGATTTGAAGCTAAACCTTCTACATCGCATTGATTTGAAGTTAATTCATGTGTCGAGTGGATATGAAGCTAACTCGTTGGTTTCGCATGCTGTTGAAGCTATATCACCTATATCCCAAGTATTTGAAGCTCAATCATTTGCTTCGCATGTATTTGAAGCTAAACCTTCTACATCGCATTGATTTGAAGCTAAATCATGTGTTTCGCTTGGATTTGAAGCTAAACCTTCTACATAGCATTGATTTGAAGCTTAATCATGTGTTTTGAATGGATTTGAAGCTGACTCATTTGTTTCCACTCCATTTGAAGCTATATCACTTATATCGCAAGTATCTGATGTTAAATCACTTGTTCCGCATGGATTTGAAGCTGAACCTTCTACATCGCATTGATTTGAAGCTAAATCATGTGTTTCGCTTGGATTTGAAACTAAATCATGTGTTTCGCTTGGATTTGAAACTAAACCTTCTACATAGCATTGATTTGAGTCTTAATCATGTGTTTTGCATGGATTTGAAGCTAACACATTTGTATCCCCTCCATTTGAAGCTATATCACTTATATCGCATGCATCTGATGTTAAATCATTTGCTTTGCATGGTTTTGAAGCTAAGCCTTCTACATCGCATAGATTGGAAGCTAAATCATGTGTATCGGTTGGATATGAAACTAACTCGTTTGATTCTTCTCCATTTGAAGCTATATCACTTATATCCCAAGTGTTTGAAGCTAAATCATTCGTTTTGCATGGATTTGAAGCTAAACCTTCTACATCGCATTGAATTGAAGCTAAATCATGTGTTTCGCTTGGATTTGATGCAAAACCTTCTACATAGCCTTGATTTGAAGCTTAATCATGTGTTTCGCATGGATTTGAAGTTAACTCATTTGTTTCCCCTCCATTTGAAGCTATATCACTGATATCGCAAGTATTTGTTGTTAAATCATTTGTTTCGCAGGGATTTGAAGCTAAACATTCTACATCGCATTGATTTGAAGTTAAATCATGTGTTTCGCTTGGATATGAAGCTAGCTCGTTGGTTTCGCATGCTGCTGAAGCTATATCACTTATATCCCAAGTGTTTGAAGCTCAATCATTTGCTTCGCATGGATTTGAAGCTAATCCTTCTACATCGCATTGATTTGAAACTAAATCAAGTGTTTCGCATGGATTTGAAGCTAACTCGTTTATTTCGCCTGCAGTTTAATCTATGTCACTTATATTGCAAGTATCTGATGTTAAATCATTTGTTTCGCATGGATTTGAAGCAAAACCTTCTACATCGCATTGATTTGAATCTAAATCATGTGTTTCTCTTGGATTTGAAACTAAACGTTCTACATAGCATTGGTTTGGAGCTTAATCATGTGTTTTGCATGCATTTGAATCTAACTCATTTGTATCCCCTCCATTTGAACCTATATCACTTGTATCGCATGTATCTGATGTTAAATCATTTGCTTTGCATGGTTTTGATGCTAAGCCTTCTACATCGCATAGATTGGAAGCTAAATCATGTGTATCGCTTGGATATGAAACTAACTCGTTTGATTCTTCTCCATTTGAAGCTATATCACCTATATCCCAAGTGTTTAAAGCTAAATCATTTGTTTTGCATGGATTTGAAGCTAAACCTTCTACATCGCATTGAATTGAAGCTAAATCATGTGTTTCGCTTGGATTTGAAGCAAAACCTCCTACATAGCATTGATTTGAAGCTTAATCATGTGTTTTGCATGGATTTGAAGTTAACTCATTTGTTTCCCCTCCATTTGAAGCTATATCACTGATATCGCAAGTATTTGATGTTAAATCATTTGTTTCGCAGGGATTTGAAGCTAAACCTTCTACATCGCATTGATTTGAAGTTAAATCATGTGTTTCGCTTGGATATGAAGCTAGCTCGTTGGTTTCGCAAGCTGTTGAAGCTATATCACATATATCCCAAGTGTTTGAAGCTCAATCATTTGCTTCGCATGGATTTGAAGCTAATCCTTCTTCATCGCATTGATTTGAAACTAAATCAAGTGTTTCGCATGGATTTGAAGCTAACTCGTTTATTTCGCCTGCAATTTAATCTATATCACTTATATCGCAAGTATCTGATGTTAAATCTTTTGTTCCGCATGGATTTGAAGCTAAACCTTCTACATCGCATTGATTTGAAGCTAAATCATGTGTTTCGCTTGGATTTGAAGCTAAACCTTCTACATAGCATTGATTTGAAGCTTAATCATGTGTTTTGCATGGATTTGAAGCTAACTCATTTGTTTCCCCTCCATTTGAAACTATATCACGTATATCGCAAGTATCTGATGTTAAATCATTTGTTCCGCATGGATTTGAAGCTAAACCTTCTACATCGCACTGATTTCAAGCTAAATCATGTGTTTCGCTAGGATTTGAAGCTAAACCTTCTACATAGCATTGATTTGAAGCTTAATCATGTGTTTTGCATGGATTTGAAGTTAACTCATTTGTTTCCCCTCCATTTGAAACTATATCACTGATATCGCAAGTATTTGATGTTAAATCATTTGTTTCGCAGGGATTTGAAGCTCAACCTTCTACATCGCATTGATTTGAAATTAAATCATGTGTTTCGCTTGGATATGAAGCTAGCTCGTTGGTTTCGCATGCTGTTGAAGCTATATCACCTATATCCCAAGTGTTTGAAGCTCAATCATTTGCTTCGCATGGATTTGAAGCTAATCCTTCTACATAGCATTGATTTGAAACTAAATCAAGTGTTTCGCATGGTTTTGAATCTAACTCATTTGTATCCCCTCCATTACAAGCTATATCACTTATATCGCATGTATCTGATGTTAAATCATTTGCTTCGCAATGGATTTAAAGCTAAGCCTTCTACATCGCACTGATTTCAAGCTAAATCATGTGTTTCGCTAGGATTTGAAGCTAAACCTTCTACATAGCATTGATTTGAAGCTTAATCATGTGTTTTGCATGGATTTGAAGTTAACTCATTTGTTTCCCCTCCATTTGAAGCTATATCACTGATATCGCAAGCATCTGATGTTAAATCATTTGTTCCGCATGTATTTGAAGCTAAACCTTCTACATCGCATTGATTTGAAGCTAAATCATGTGTTTCGCTTGGATTTGAAGCCAAACCTTCTACATAGCATTGATTTGAAGCTTAATCATGTGTTTTGCATGGATTTGAGGCTAACTCATTTGTTTCCCCTCCATTTGAAGCTATATCACTGATATCGCAAGTATTTGATGTTAAATCATTTGTTTCGCAGGGATTTGAAGCTAAACCTTCTACATCACATTGATTTGAAGCTAAATCATGTTTTTCGCTTGGATTTGAAGCTAAACCTTCTACATCGCATTGATTTAAAGCAAAACCTTCTACATCGCATTGATTTGAAGCTAAATCATGATTGTCGCGTGGAGTTGAAGCTAGCTTGTTTGTTTCCTCTGCATTTGAACCTATATCACTTATATCGCAAGAATCTGAAGCTAAATCATTTGTTTCGCATGGATTTGCAACTAAGCCTTCTACTTCGCATTGATTTGAAGATAAATCATTTGTTTCGCATGGATTTTTGAGCTAACTCGTCTGATTCGTCTGCATTTGAAGCTATATCACTTACATTCCAAGTGTTTGATGCTAAATAATTTTGTTCGCATGGATTTGAAGGTAAACCTTCTACATCGCATTGATTTGAAGCTAAACCTTCTGCATCGCATTGACTTGAAGCTAAATCATGTGTATCGTATGGATTTCAAGCTAACTCGTTTGTCTCGCCTGCAGTTGAATCTATATCACTTATATCGCAAGTATTTGAAGCTAAATCATTTGTTTCGCATGGATTTGAATCTAAGCCTTCTACTTCGCATTGATTTGAAGATAAATCATGTGTATCGTATGGATTTTGAAGCTAACTCGTTTGATTCGTCTGCATTTGAAGCTATATCACTTATATTCCAAGTGTTTGATGCTAAATAATTTTTTTCGCATGGATTTGAAGCTAAACCTTCTGCATCGCATTGATGTGAAGCTAAATCATGACTGTCGCGAGGAGTTGAAGCTAGCTCGTTTGTTTCCTCTGCATTTGAAACTATATCACTTACATCGCAAGTATCTGAAGCTAAATCATTTATTTCTCATGGATTTGCAACTAAGACTTCTACTTCGCATTGATTTGAAGATAAATCATTTGCTTCGCATGGATTTTTGAGCTAACTCGTTTGATTCGTCTGAATTTGCAGCTATATCACTTATATCCCAAGTGTTTGAAGCAAAATAATTTTTTCGCTTGGATTTGAAGCTAAACCTTCTACATAGCATTGATTTGAAGCTTAATCTTGTGTTTTGCATGGATTTGGAGCTAACTCATGTGTTTCCCCTCCATCTGAAGCTATGTCACTTATATCGCAAGTATCTGATGTTAAATCATTTGTTTCGCATGGATTTGAAGATAAACCTTCTATTTCGCATTGATTTGAAGCTGAATTATGTGTATCGTATGGATTTTGAAGCTAACTCGTTTTTCTTCGTCTGCATTTGAAGCTATATCACTTACATCCCAAGTGTTTGAAGCTAAATCATTTGATTCGCACGAATTTGAAGCTAATCCATGTGTTGCGCATGAATTTTAAGCTAAATCATGTGTTTCTCATGGAATTGAAACTAACTCGTATGTTTTGCCTGCATTTGATGCTATATCACCTGTATCGCAAGTATTGAAGAATAATCATTTTTTTCGCATGGATTTGAGGCGATCTCGTTTATTTCGCCTGCAGTTGAATCTATATCACTTATATCGCAACTATCTGATGTTAAATCATTTGTTCCGCATGGATTTGAAGCTAAATCATGTGTTTCGCTTGGATTTGAAACTAAACCTTCTACATAGCATTGATTTGAATCTTAATCATGTGTTTTGCATGCATTTGAAGTTAAACCTTCTACATCGCATTGATTTGAAGCTAAATCATGTGTTTCGCTTGGATTTGAAGCTAAACCTTCTACATAGCATTGATTTGAACCTTAATCATGTGTTTTGCATGGATTTGAAGCTAACTCATTTGTATCCCCTCCATTTGAAGCTATATCACTTATATTGCATGTATCTGATGTTATATCATTTACTTCGCTTGGATTTGAAGCTAAACTTTCTACATCGCATTGATTTGAAGCTAAATCATGTGTTTCGCTTGGATTTGAATCTAAACCTTCTACTTCGCATTGATTTGAAGCTAAATCATGTGCATCGTATGGATTTTGAAGCTAACTAGTTTTTTTTCGTCTGCATTTGAAGCTATATCAATTATATCACAAGTGTTTGAAGCTAAATCATTTGTTTCGCACGAATTTGAAGCTAAACCTTCTACATCGCATTGATTTGCAGCTAAATCATATGTTTCGCATGGAATTGACGCTAACTCGTTTGTTTCGCCTGCATTTGAAGCTATATCACTGATATCGCAAGTATCTGATGTTTAATCATTTGTTCCGCATGTATTTGAAGCTAAACCTTCTACATCGCATTGATTTGAAGCTAAATCATGTGTTTCGCATGGATTTGAAGCTAAACCTTCTACATAGCATTGATTTGAAGCTTAATCATGTGTTTTGCATGGATTTGAAGCTGACTCATTTGTTTCCACTCCATTTGAAGCTATATCACTTATATCGCAAGTATCTGATGTTAAATCACTTGTTCCGCATGGATTTGCAGCTAAACCTTCTAGATCGCATTGATTTGAAGCTAAATCATGTGTTTCGCTTGGATTTGAAGCTAATCCTTCTACATCGCATTGATTTGAAACTAACTCAAGTGTTTCGCATGGATTTGAGGCTAACTCGTTTATTTCGCCTGCAGTTTAATCTATATCACTTATATCGCAAGTATCTGATGTTAAATCATTTGTTCCGCATGGATTTGAAGCAAAACCTTCTACATCGCATTGATTTGAAGCTAAATCATGTGTTTCGCTTGGATTTGAAGCTACACCTTCTACATAGCATTGGTTTGCAGCTTAATCATGTGTTTTGCATGCATTTGAATCTAACTCATTTGTATCCCCTCCATTTGAAGCTATATCACTTGTATCGCATGTATCTGATTTTAAATCATTTGCTTCGCATGGATTTAAAGCTAAGGCTTCTACATCGCATAGATTGGAAGCTTAATCATGTGTTTCGCTTTGATATGAAGCTAACTCGTTTGATTCTTCTCCATTTGAAGCTATATCACTTATATCCCAAGTGTTTAAAGCTAAATCATTTGTTTTGCATGGATTTGAAGCCAAACCTTCTACATCGCATTGAATTGAAGCTAAATCATGTGTTTCGCTTGGATTTGACACTAAACATTCTACACAGCATTGATTTGAAGCTTAATCATGTGTTTTGCATGGATTTGAAGCTAACTCATTTGTATCCCCTCCATTTGAAGCAATATCACTTATATCGCATGTTTCTGATGTTAAATCATTTGCTTCGCATGGATTTGAAGCTAAGCCTTCTACATCGCATAGATTGGAAGCTAAATCATGTGTTTCGCTTGGATATGAAGCTAACTCGTTTGATTCTTCTCCATTTGAAGCTATATCACTTATATCCCAAGTGTTTGAAGCTAAATCATTCGTTTTGCATGGATTTGAAGCTAAACCTTCTACATCGCATTGAATTGAAGCTAAATCATGTGTTTCGCTTGGATTTGAAGCAAAACCTTCTACATATCCTTGATTTGAAGCTTAATCATGTGTTTTGCATGGATTTGATGCTAACTTATTTGTTTCCCCTCCATTTGAAGCTATATCACTTATATCGCAAGTATCTGATGTAAAATCATTTGTTCCGCATGGATTTGAAGCTAAACCTTCTACATCGCATTGCTTTGAAGCTTAGTCATGTGTTTTGCATGGATTTGAAGCTAACTCATTTGTTTCCCCTCCATTTGAAACTATATCACTTATATTGCAAGTATCTGATGTTAAATTATTTGTACCGCATGGATTTGAAGCTAAACCTTCTACATCGCATTGATTTGAAGTTAAATCATGTGTTTCGCTTGGATATGAAGCTAGCTCGTTGGTTTCGCAAGCTGTTGAAGCTATATCACATATATCCCAAGTGTTTGAAGCTCAATCATTTGCTTCGCATGGATTTGAAGCTAATCCTTCTTCATCGCATTGATTTGAAACTAAATCAAGTGTTTCGCATGGATTTGAAGCTAACTCGTTTATTTCGCCTGCAATTTAATCTATATCACTTATATCGCAAGTATCTGATGTTAAATCTTTTGTTCCGCATGGATTTGAAGCTAAACCTTCTACATCGCATTGATTTGAAGCTAAATCATGTGTTTCGCTTGGATTTGAAGCTAAACCTTCTACATAGCATTGATTTGAAGCTTAATCATGTGTTTTGCATGGATTTGAAGCTAACTCATTTGTTTCCCCTCCATTTGAAACTATATCACGTATATCGCAAGTATCTGATGTTAAATCATTTGTTCCGCATGGATTTGAAGCTAAACCTTCTACATCGCACTGATTTCAAGCTAAATCATGTGTTTCGCTAGGATTTGAAGCTAAACCTTCTACATAGCATTGATTTGAAGCTTAATCATGTGTTTTGCATGGATTTGAAGTTAACTCATTTGTTTCCCCTCCATTTGAAACTATATCACTGATATCGCAAGTATTTGATGTTAAATCATTTGTTTCGCAGGGATTTGAAGCTCAACCTTCTACATCGCATTGATTTGAAATTAAATCATGTGTTTCGCTTGGATATGAAGCTAGCTCGTTGGTTTCGCATGCTGTTGAAGCTATATCACCTATATCCCAAGTGTTTGAAGCTCAATCATTTGCTTCGCATGGATTTGAAGCTAATCCTTCTACATAGCATTGATTTGAAACTAAATCAAGTGTTTCGCATGGTTTTGAATCTAACTCATTTGTATCCCCTCCATTACAAGCTATATCACTTATATCGCATGTATCTGATGTTAAATCATTTGCTTCGCAATGGATTTAAAGCTAAGCCTTCTACATCGCACTGATTTCAAGCTAAATCATGTGTTTCGCTAGGATTTGAAGCTAAACCTTCTACATAGCATTGATTTGAAGCTTAATCATGTGTTTTGCATGGATTTGAAGTTAACTCATTTGTTTCCCCTCCATTTGAAGCTATATCACTGATATCGCAAGCATCTGATGTTAAATCATTTGTTCCGCATGTATTTGAAGCTAAACCTTCTACATCGCATTGATTTGAAGCTAAATCATGTGTTTCGCTTGGATTTGAAGCCAAACCTTCTACATAGCATTGATTTGAAGCTTAATCATGTGTTTTGCATGGATTTGAGGCTAACTCATTTGTTTCCCCTCCATTTGAAGCTATATCACTGATATCGCAAGTATTTGATGTTAAATCATTTGTTTCGCAGGGATTTGAAGCTAAACCTTCTACATCACATTGATTTGAAGCTAAATCATGTTTTTCGCTTGGATTTGAAGCTAAACCTTCTACATCGCATTGATTTAAAGCAAAACCTTCTACATCGCATTGATTTGAAGCTAAATCATGATTGTCGCGTGGAGTTGAAGCTAGCTTGTTTGTTTCCTCTGCATTTGAACCTATATCACTTATATCGCAAGAATCTGAAGCTAAATCATTTGTTTCGCATGGATTTGCAACTAAGCCTTCTACTTCGCATTGATTTGAAGATAAATCATTTGTTTCGCATGGATTTTTGAGCTAACTCATCTGATTCGTCTGCATTTGAAGCTATATCACTTACATTCCAAGTGTTTGATGCTAAATAATTTTGTTCGCATGGATTTGAAGGTAAACCTTCTACATCGCATTGATTTGAAGCTAAACCTTCTGCATCGCATTGACTTGAAGCTAAATCATGTGTATCGTATGGATTTCAAGCTAACTCGTTTGTCTCGCCTGCAGTTGAATCTATATCACTTATATCGCAAGTATTTGAAGCTAAATCATTTGTTTCGCATGGATTTGAATCTAAGCCTTCTACTTCGCATTGATTTGAAGATAAATCATGTGTATCGTATGGATTTTGAAGCTAACTCGTTTGATTCGTCTGCATTTGAAGCTATATCACTTATATTCCAAGTGTTTGATGCTAAATAATTTTTTTCGCATGGATTTGAAGCTAAACCTTCTGCATCGCATTGATGTGAAGCTAAATCATGACTGTCGCGAGGAGTTGAAGCTAGCTCGTTTGTTTCCTCTGCATTTGAAACTATATCACTTACATCGCAAGTATCTGAAGCTAAATCATTTATTTCTCATGGATTTGCAACTAAGCCTTCTACTTCGCATTGATTTGAAGATAAATCATTTGCTTCGCATGGATTTTTGAGCTAACTCGTTTGATTCGTCTGAATTTGCAGCTATATCACTTATATCCCAAGTGTTTGAAGCAAAATAATTTTTTCGCTTGGATTTGAAGCTAAACCTTCTACATAGCATTGATTTGAAGCTTAATCTTGTGTTTTGCATGGATTTGGAGCTAACTCATGTGTTTCCCCTCCATCTGAAGCTATGTCACTTATATCGCAAGTATCTGATGTTAAATCATTTGTTTCGCATGGATTTGAAGATAAACCTTCTATTTCGCATTGATTTGAAGCTGAATTATGTGTATCGTATGGATTTTGAAGCTAACTCGTTTTTCTTCGTCTGCATTTGAAGCTATATCACTTACATCCCAAGTGTTTGAAGCTAAATCATTTGATTCGCACGAATTTGAAGCTAATCCATGTGTTGCGCATGAATTTTAAGCTAAATCATGTGTTTCTCATGGAATTGAAACTAACTCGTATGTTTTGCCTGCATTTGATGCTATATCACCTGTATCGCAAGTATTGAAGAATAATCATTTTTTTCGCATGGATTTGAGGCGATCTCGTTTATTTCGCCTGCAGTTGAATCTATATTACTTATATCGCAACTATCTGATGTTAAATCATTTGTTCCGCATGGATTTGAAGCTAAATCATGTGTTTCGCTTGGATTTGAAACTAAACCTTCTACATAGCATTGATTTGAATCTTAATCATGTGTTTTGCATGCATTTGAAGTTAAACCTTCTACATCGCATTGATTTGAAGCTAAATCATGTGTTTCGCTTGGATTTGAAGCTAAACCTTCTACATAGCATTGATTTGAACCTTAATCATGTGTTTTGCATGGATTTGAAGCTAACTCATTTGTATCCCCTCCATTTGAAGCTATATCACTTATATTGCATGTATCTGATGTTATATCATTTGCTTCGCATGGATTTGAAGCTAAACTTTCTACATCGCATTGATTTGAAGCTAAATCATGTGTTTCGCTTGGATTTGAATCTAAACCTTCTACTTCGCATTGATTTGAAGCTAAATCATGTGCATCGTATGGATTTTGAAGCTAACTAGTTTTTTTTCGTCTGCATTTGAAGCTATATCAATTATATCACAAGTGTTTGAAGCTAAATCATTTGTTTCGCACGAATTTGAAGCTAAACCTTCTACATCGCATTGATTTGCAGCTAAATCATATGTTTCGCATGGAATTGACGCTAACTCGTTTGTTTCGCCTGCATTTGAAGCTATATCACTGATATCGCAAGTATCTGATGTTTAATCATTTGTTCCGCATGTATTTGAAGCTAAACCTTCTACATCGCATTGATTTGAAGCTAAATCATGTGTTTCGCATGGATTTGAAGCTAAACCTTCTACATAGCATTGATTTGAAGCTTAATCATGTGTTTTGCATGGATTTGAAGCTGACTCATTTGTTTCCACTCCATTTGAAGCTATATCACTTATATCGCAAGTATCTGATGTTAAATCACTTGTTCCGCATGGATTTGAAGCTAAACCTTCTTGATCGCATTGATTTGAAGCTAAATCATGTGTTTCGCTTGGATTTGAAGCTAATCCTTCTACATCGCATTGATTTGAAACTAACTCAAGTGTTTCGCATGGATTTGAGGCTAACTCGTTTATTTCGCCTGCAGTTTAATCTATATCACTTATATCGCAAGTATCTGATGTTAAATCATTTGTTCCGCATGGATTTGAAGCAAAACCTTCTACATCGCATTGATTTGAAGCTAAATCATGTGTTTCGCTTGGATTTGAAGCTACACCTTCTACATAGCATTGGTTTGCAGCTTAATCATGTGTTTTGCATGCATTTGAATCTAACTCATTTGTATCCCCTCCATTTGAAGCTATATCACTTGTATCGCATGTATCTGATTTTAAATCATTTGCTTCGCATGGATTTAAAGCTAAGGCTTCTACATCGCATAGATTGGAAGCTTAATCATGTGTTTCGCTTTGATATGAAGCTAACTCGTTTGATTCTTCTCCATTTGAAGCTATATCACTTATATCCCAAGTGTTTAAAGCTAAATCATTTGTTTTGCATGGATTTGAAGCCAAACCTTCTACATCGCATTGAATTGAAGCTAAATCATGTGTTTCGCTTGGATTTGACACTAAACATTCTACACAGCATTGATTTGAAGCTTAATCATGTGTTTTGCATGGATTTGAAGCTAACTCATTTGTATCCCCTCCATTTGAAGCAATATCACTTATATCGCAAGTATCTGATGTAAAATCATTTGTTCCGCATGGATTTGAAGCTAAACCTTCTACATCGCATTGCTTTGAAGCTAAATCATGTGTTTCGCTTGGATATGAAGCTAACTCGTTGGTTTCGCATGCTGTTGAAGCTATATCACCTATATCCCAAGTGTTTGAAGCTCAATCATTTGCTTCGCGTGGATTTGAAGCTAAACCTTCTACATAGCATTGATTTGAAGCTTAGTCATGTGTTTTGCATGGATTTGAAGCTAACTCATTTGTTTCCCCTCCATTTGAAACTATATCACTTATATTGCAAGTATCTGATGTTAAATTATTTGTACCGCATGGATTTGAAGCTAAACCTTCTACATCGCATTGATTTGAAGCTAAGTCATGTGTTTCGCTAGGATTTGAAGCTAAACCTTATACATAGCATTGATTTGAAGCTTAATCATGTGTTTTGCATGGATTTGAAGCTAACTCATGTGTTTCCCCTCCATTTGAAACTATATCACTTATATCGCAACTATCTGATGTTAAATCATTTGTTCCGCATGGATTTGAAGCTAAATCATGTGTTTCGCTTGGATTTGAAACTAAACCTTCTACATAGCATTGATTTGAATCTTAATCATGTGTTTTGCATGGATTTGAAGCTAACTCATTTGTATCCCCTCCATTTGAAGCTATATCCCTTATATCGCATGTATCTGATGTTAAATCATTTGCTTCGCATGGATTTGAAGCTAAGCCTTCTACATCGCATAGATTGGAAGCTAAATCATGTGTTTCGCTTGGATATGAAGCTAACTCGTTTGATTCTTCTCCATTTGAAGCTATACCACTTATATCCCAAGTGTTTGAAGCTAAATCATTCGTTTTGCATGGATTTGAAGCTAAACCTTCTACATCGCATTGAATTGAAGCTAAATCATGTGTTTCGCTTGGATTTGAAGCAAAACCATCTACATACCCTTGATTTGAAGCTTAATCATGTGTTTTGCATGGATATGATGCTAACTCATTTGTTTCCCCTCCATTTGAAGCTATATCACTGATATCGCAAGCATCTGATGTTAAATCATTTGTTCCGCATGTATTTGAAGCTAAACCTTCTACATCGCATTGATTTGAAGCTAAATCATGTGTTTTGCTTGGATTTGAAGCTAAACCTTCTACATAGCATTTATTTGAAGCTTAACCATGTGTTTTGCATGGATTTGAGGCTAACTCACTTGTTTCCCATCCATTTGAAGTTATATCACTTATATCGCAAGTATCTGATGTTAAATCATTTGTTCCGCATGGATTTGAAGCTAAACCTTCTACATCGCATTGATTTGAAGCTAAATCATGAGTTTCGCTTGGATTTGAAGCTAAACCTTCTACATAGCATTGATTTGAAACCTAATCATGTATTTTGCATGGATTTGAAGCTAACTCATTTGTTTCCCTTCCATTTGAAACTATATCACTGATATCGCAAGCATCTGATGTTAAATCATTTGTTCCGCATGTATTTGAAGCTAAACCTGCTACATCGCATTGATTTGAAGCTAAATCATGTGCTTCGCTTGGATTTGAAGCTAAACCTTCTACATAGCATTGATTTGAACCTTAATCATGTGTTTTGCATGGATTTGAAGCTAACTCATTTGTTTCCCCTCCATTTGAAGCTATATCACTTATATCGCAAGTATCTGATGTTAAATCGTTTGTTCCGCATGGATTTGAAGCTAAACCGTCTACATCGCATTGATTTGAAGCTAAATCATCTGTTTCGCTAGGATTTGAAGCTAAACCTTCTACATAGCATTGATTTGAACCTTAATCATGTGTTTTGCATGGATTTGAAGCTGACTCAATTGTTTCCACTCCATTTGAAGCTATATCACTTATATCGCAAGTATCTGATGTTAAATCGTTTGTTCCGCATGGATTTGAAGCTAAACCTTCTAGATCGCATTGATTTGAAGCTAAATCATGTGTTTCGCTTGGATTTGAAGCTAAACCTTCTACATAGCATTGATTTGAAGCTTAATCATGTGTTTTGCATGGATTTGAGGCTAACTCATTTGTTTCCCCTCCATTTGAAACTATATTACTTATATCGCAAGTATCTGATGTTAAATCATTTGTTCCGCATGGATTTGAAGCTAAACCTTCTACATCGCATTGATTTGAAGCTAAATCATGTGTTTCGCTAGGATTTGAAGCTAAACCTTCTACATAGCATTGATTTGAAGCTTAATCTTGTGTTTTGCATGGATTTGAAGCTAACTCATGTGTTTCCCCTCCATCTGAAGCTATGTCACTTATATCGCAAGTATCTGATGTTAAGTCATTTGTTTCGCATGGATTTGAAGATAAACCTTCTATTTTGCATTGATTTGAAGCTAAATTATGTGTATGGCATGGATTTTGAAGCTAACTCGTTTTTCTTCGTCTGCATTTGAAGCTATATCACCTGTATCGCAAGTATTGAAGAATAATCATTTCTTTCGCATGGATTTGAGGCGATCTCGTTTATTTCGCCTGCAGTTGAATCTATATCACTTATATCGCAACTATCTGATGTTAAATCATTTGTTCCGCATGGATTTGAAGCTAAATCATGTGTTTCGCTTGGATTTGAAACTGAACCTTCTACATAGCATTGATTTGAATCTTAATCATGTGTTTTGCTTGGATTTGAAGCTAACTCATTTGTATCCCCTCCATTTGAAGCTATATCACTTATATCGCATGTATTTGATGTTAAATCATTTGCTTCGCATGGATTTGAAGCTAAGCCTTCTACATCGCATAGATTGCAAGCTAAATCATGTGTTTCGCTTGGAAATGAAGCTAACTCGTTTGATTCTTCTCCATTTGAAGCTATATCACTTATATCCCAAGTATCTGATGTTAAATCGTTTGTTCCGCATGGATTTGAAGCTAAACCTTCTACATCGCATTGATTTGAAGCTAAAACATCTGTTTCGCTAGGATTTGAAGCTAAACCTTCTGCATAGCATTGTTTTGAAGCTTAATCATGTGTTTTGCATGGATTTGAAGTTAACTCATTTGTTTCCCCTCCATTTGAAGTTATATCACTGATATCGCAAGTATTTGATGTTAAATCATTTGTTTCGCAGGGATTTGAAGCTAAACCTTCTACATCGCATTGATTTGAAGGTAAATTGTCTGTTTCGCTAGGATTTGAAGCTAAACCTTCTACATAGCATTGATTTGAAGCTTAATCATGTGTTTTGCATGGATTTGAAGTTAACTCATTTGTTTCCCCTCCATTTGAAGCTATATCACTTATATCACAAGTGTTTGAAGCTAAATCATTTGTTTCGCACGAATTTGAAGCTAAACCTTCTACATCGCATTGATTTGCAGCTAAATCATATGTTTCGCATGGAATTGAAGCTAACTCGTTTGTTTCGCCTGCATTTGAAGCTATATCGCTGATATCGCAAGCATCTGATGTTAAATCATTTGTTCCGCATGTATTTGAAGCTAAACCTTCTACATCGCATTGATTTGAAGCTAAATCATGTGTTTCGCTTGGATTTGAAGCTAAATCTTCTACATAGCATTGATTTGGAGCTTAATCATGTGTTTTGCATGGATTTGAAGCTGACTCATTTGTTTGCACTCCATTTGAAGCTACATCACTTATATCGCAAGTATCTGATGTTAAATCATTTGTTCCGCATGGATTTGAAGCTAAACCTTCTAGATCGCATTGATTTGAAGCTAAATCATGTGTTTCGCTAGGATTTGAAGCTAATCCTTCTATTTCGCATTGATTTGAAGCTAAATCATGTGTATCGTATGGATTTTGATGCTAACTCGTTTGATTCGTCTGCGTTTGAAGCTATATCACTTATATCGCAAGTATCTGAAGCTAAATCGTTTGTGTCGCATGGATTTGAAGCGAAACCTTCTACATGGCATTGATTTGAAGCTGAAGCATGTGTTTTGCATGTATTTGAAGCTAACTCGTTTGTTTCGACTCCATTTGATGGTATATAACTTATATCACAGGTATCTGATGCTAAATCATTTGTTTCGCATGGATTTGAAGCAAAACCTTCTACATCGCATTGATTTGATGCTACATCATGTGTTTTGCATGGATTTGAAGCTAACTCGTTTGTTGCGCATGCAGTTGAAGCTATATCACCTATATCCCAAGTGTTCGAAGCTCAAACTATTGTATCGCATGGATTCGAAGCTAAACCTACTACATCACATTGATTTGCAGCTAAATCATGTGTTTCGCTTGGATTTGAAGCTAAACCTTCTATTTCGCATGGATTTGAAGCAAACCTTACTACATCGCATTGATTTGAAGCTAAATCATGTGTTTCGCTTGCACTTGAAGCTAAACCTTCTACATCGCATTGATTTGAAGCTAAATCATGAGTTTCGCATGGATTAGAAGCTAACTTGTTTGTTTCGCCTGCATTTGAAGCTATATCATTTATATCGCTAGTATTTGAAGCTAAATTATTTGTTAAGCATGGATTTAAAGGTAAACCTTCTATATCGCATTGATTTGAAGCAAAATCATGTGTTTCGCTTGAATTTGAAGCTAAACCTTCTGCATCGCATTGATTTGAAGCTTAATCATGTGTTTAGCATTTGAAACTAACTCGTTTGTTTCGTCTGCATTTGAAGCTATATCACTTATATCCCAAGTGTTAGAAGCTAAATCATTTGTTTCGCATGGATTTGAAGCTAAACCTTCGACATCGCATTGATTTAATGCTAAATCATATGTTTCGCATGGATTTGAAGCTAACTCGTTTGATTCGTCTGCATTTGAAGCTATAACACTTATATCCCAAGTGTTTGAAGCTAAATCATGTGTTTCGCTTGGATTTGAACCGAACACGTTTGGTTGGTCTGCGTTTGAAGCTATATCACTTATATCGCAAGTACCCGAAGCTAAATCATTGGTTTCGCATTGATTTGAAGCTATACCTTCTACATCGCATTGATTTGCTGCTTAATCATGTGTTTCGCATGAATTTGAAGCTAAATATTTGTTTCGCATGCAGTTAAAGCTATATCACTTATATCCCAAGTGATTGAAGCTCAATCATTAGATTCGCATCGATTTGAAGCTAAACCTTCTACATCGCATTGATTTGAAGCCAAATCATTTGTGACGCATGAATTTGAAGCTAAAGCATCTACATAGCATTGATTTGAAGCTAAATCATGTGTTTCACTTGGATTTGAAGCTAACTCGTTTGTTTCGTCTGCATTTGAAGCTATATCACCTATATCCCAAGTGATTGAAGCTCAGTTATTAGATTCGCGTAGATTTGAAGCGAAGCCTTCTACTTCGCATTGATTTGAAGCTAAATCATATGTTTCGCTTGGATTTGAAGCTAAAATTTCTATATCGTATTGAGTAGAAGCTAAATCATGTGTTTCGCTTGGATTTGAAGCTTACTTGTTTGTTTTGTCTGTATTTGAAGCTATATCAATTATTTCGCAAATATCAGAAGCTAAATCATTTGTGTCGCATGGATATGAAGCTAAGCCATCTATTTCGCATTGATTTGAGGCTAAATCATCTGTTTCGCTAGGATTTGAAGCTAACTCGTATGTTTCGTCTGCATTTGATGCTATATCACTTATATCGCAATTATTTGAAGCTAAATCATGTGTTTCGCTTGGATTTGAAGCTAACTCGTTTGTTTCGTCTGCATTTGAAGCTATATCACTTATATCGCAAGTATCTGATGCTAAATCATTTGTTTCCCATGGATTTGAAGCTAAACCTTCTACATCGCATTGATTTGAAGCTAAATCATGTGTTTCGCATGGAGTTGAAGCTAGCTCGTTTGTTTCGTCTTCATTTGAAACTATATCACTTACATCGCAAGTATCTGAAGCTAAATCATTTGTTTCGCATGGATTTGAAGCTAAACCTTCTACATCGCATTGATTTGAAGGTAAATTATGTGTTTCGCTTGGATTTGGAGCTAATTCGTTCGTTTCGCCTGCATTTGAAGCTATATCACATATATCGCAAGTATCTGAAACTAAATCATTTGTTTCGCTTGGATTTGAATCTAACTCCTCTGTTTCGTCTGCATTTGAAGCTATATCACTTAGAGCCCAAGTGTTTGTAGCTAACTCATTTGTTTCGCATGTATTTGAAGCAAAGCCTTCTACTTCGCATTGATTTGAAGCTAAATCATGTGTATCGCATGGATTTTGAAGCTGACTCGTTTGATTCGTCTGCATTTGAAGCTATGTCACTTATATCACAAGTATCTGAATCTAAATCATTTGTTTGTAATCGATTTGAAGCTAAGCCTTCTACCTCGCATTGATTTGAGGCTAAATTATGTGTTTCGCATGGAGTTGAAGCTAGCTCGTTTGTTTCGTCTGCATTTGAAACTATATCACTTATCTCCCAAGTGTTTGAAGCTAAATCATTTGTGTCGCATGGATTTGAAGCTAAACCTTCTATTTCGCATGGATTTGAAGCTAAACCTCCTACATCGCATTGATTTGAAACTAAATCCTGTGTTTCGCATTTATTTGAAGCTAACTCGTTTGTTTCGTCTGCATTTGAAGCTATAACACTTATATCCCAAGTGTTTAAAGCTAAATCATTTGTTTCGCATGGATTTGAAGCTAACCCTTCTACTTCGCATTGATTAGAAGCTAAATCATGTGTTTCGCTTGGATTTGTAGCGAACTCGTTGGGTGGTCTGCATTTGAAGCTATATCACTTATATCGCAAGTGTTTGAAGCTATATCCATTTGTTTCGCATGGATTTGAAGCTAATCCTTCAACATCGCATTGTTTTGAAGCAAAATCATGTGTTTAGCATGCGTTTGAAACAAACTCGTTTGTTGCCTCTGCATTTGAAGCTATATTACTTATATCGCAAGTATCTGATGCTAAATCATTTGTTTCCCATGTATTAGAAGCTAAACATTCTACATAGCATAGATTTGAAACTAACTCGTTTGATTCGTCTGCATTTGAAGCTATATCGCTTGGATTTGAAGCTAAACCTTCTATTTCGCATTGATTTGAAGATAAATCATTCGTTTCGTATGGAGTTTTCACCTAACACGTTTGATTCGTCTGCATTTGAAGCTATATCACTTATATCGCAAGTATCAGAAGCTAAATCATTTGTGTCACTTGGATTTGAAGCTAAACCTTCTACATCGCATTGATTTGAAGCTAAACCTTCTACAGCGCATTGATTTGAAGCTAGATGATGTGTGTCGCATGGAGTTGAAGCTAGCTCGTTTGTTTCGCCTGCATTTGAACCTATATCAATTATATCGCTAGCATCTGAAACTAAATCATTTGTTTCGCATGGTTATGAATCTAAACCTTCTACATCCCATTGATTTGCAGCTGAATCATGTGTTTCGCTTGGTTATGAAGCGAACTCGTTTGTTTCGTCTGCATTTAATGCTATATCACTTATATCGCAAGTATATGTAGCTGAGTCATTTGTATCGCATGGATTTGGAGCTAAGCCTTCTAATTCGCATTGATTTGATGCTTAATCATGTGTATCGCATGGACTTTGAAGCTAAGCCTTCTACTTCGCATTGATTTAAAGCTAAATCATGTGTATCGCATGGATTTTGAAGCTAACTCGATTGTTTCGTCTGCATTTGTATCTATATCACTTATATCGCAAGTATCTGAAGATAAATCATTGGTTTCGCTTCGATTTGAAGCTAAACCTTCTTCGCTTGGATATTAAGCTAACTCGTTTGTTTCGTCTGCATTTGAAGCTATATCACTTATCTCGCAAGTATCTGAAGCTAAATCATTTGTTCCGCTTGGATTTGAAGCTAAGCCTTCTACTTCGCATTGATTTGAAGCTAAATCTTGTGATCCATATTGATTTGCAGCTAACTCGTTTGTTTCGCCTGCATTTGAAGCTATATCACTTATATCTCAAGTGTTTGAAGCTAAATAACTTGTTTCGCATGGATTTGAAGCTAAACCTTCTGCATCGCATTGATTTGAAGCTTAATCATGTGTTTCGAATGGATTTGAAGCTAACTCGTTTGTTTCGTCTGCATTTGAAGCTATATCACTTATATCACGAGTATTTGAATCTAAATCATTTGTTTCGCATGGATTTGTAGCTCAACCTTCTACATCGCATTGATTTGAAGCTAAATCATATGTTTCGCTTGGATTTGAGGCTAATCCTTCTACATCGCATTGATTTGAAGCTAAATCATGTGTTTCGCATTTACTTGAAGCTAACTCGTTTGTTTCGTCTGCATTTGAAGCTATATCACTTATATCACGAGTATTTGAATCTAAATCATTTGTTTCTCATGGATTTGAAGCTAAGCCTTCTACCTCGCATTGATTTGAGGCTAAATCGTGTGTTTCGCATGGAGTTGAAGCTAGCTCGTTTGTTTCGTCTGCAATTGAAACTATATCGCTTACATCGCAAGTATCTGAAGCTAGATCAATTGTTTCGCATGTATTTGCAATTAAGCCTTCTACTTCGCATTGATTTTAAGATAAATCATTCGTTTCGCATGGATTTTTGAGCTAACTCGATTGATTCGTCTGCATTTGAAGCTATATCACTTATATCGCGATTATTTGAAGCTAAATCATTGATTCCGCATGGATTTGAAGCTAAACCTTATACATCGCATTGATTTGAAGATAAATAATTTGTTTCGCATGGATTTGAAGCTAAACCTTCTACATCGCATTGATTTGAAGCTAAATCATGTGTTTCGCTTGGATTTGAAGCTAAACCTTCTATTTCGCATGGATTTGAAGCAAACCCTACTACATCGCATTGATTTGAAGCTAAATCATGTGTTTCGCTTGCACTTGAAGCTAAACCTTCTACATCGCATTGATTTGAAGCTAAATCATGTGTATCGCACGGATTTTGAAGCTAACTCGTTTGTTTCGTCTGCATTTGAAGCTATATCACTTATATCGCAATTATTTGAAGCTAAATCATTGGTTCCGCATGGATTTAAAGCTAAGCCTTCTACTTCGCATTGATTTGAAGCTAAATCATGTGTTTCGCTTGGATTTGAAGCTTTCTAGTTTTATTTCGCCTGCAGTTGAATCTATGTCACTTATATCCCAAGTGTTTGAAGCTAAATAATTTGTTTCGCATGGATTTGAAGCTAAACCTTCTGCATCACATTGATTTGAAGCTTAATCATGTGTTTAGCATGCATTTGAAACTAACCCGTTTGTTTCGTCTGCATTTGAAGCTATATCACATATATCCCAAGTGTTAGAAGCTAAATCATTTGTTTCGCATGGATTTGAAGCTAAACCTTCGACATCGCATTGATTTGAAGCTAAATCATGAGCTTCCCATGGATTAGAAGCTAACTTGTTTGTTTCGCCTGCATTTGAAGCTATATCACTTATATCGCAAGTGTTTGAAGCTAAATCCATTTGTTTCGCATGGATTTGAAGCTAAACCTTCTACATCGCATTCATTTGAAGCAAAATCATGTGTTTCGCTTGAATTTGAAGCTTATCCTTCTGCATCGCATTGATTTGAAGCTTAATCATGTGTTTAGCATGCATTTGAAACTAACTCGTTTGTTGCCCATGCATTTGAAGCTATATCACTTATATCGCAATTATCTGATGCTAAATCATTTGTTTCCCATGGATTTGAAGCTAAAACTTCAACATCGCATAGATTTGAAACTAACTCGTTTGATTCGTCTGCATTTGAAGCTATATCGCATGCATTTGAAGCTAAACCATATACATCACATTGATTTGAAGCTAAATCATGTGTTTCGCATGGATTTGAAGCTAAACCTTCTATTTCGCAATGATTTGAAGATAAATCATTTGTTTCGCATGGATTTTTGACCTAACTCGTTTGATTCGTCTGCATTTGAGGCTATATCACTTATATCTCAAGTGTTTGAAGCTAAATAATTTGTTTCGCATGGATTTGAAGCTAAACCTTCTGCATCGCATTGATTTGAAGCTTAATCATGTGTTTAGCATGCATTTGAAACTAACTCGTTTGTTTCGTCTGCATTTGAAGCTATATCACTTATATCGCAAGTGTTTGAATCTATATCATTTGTTTCGCATGGATTTGAAGCTCAACCTTCTCCATCGCATTGATTTGAAGCTAAATCATGCGTTTCGCTTGGATTTGAGGCTAATCCTTCTACATCGCATTGATTTGAAGCTAAATCATGTGTTTCGCATTTATTTGAAGCTAACTCGTTTGTTTCGTCTGCATTTGAAGCTATATCACTTATATCACGAGTATTTGAATCTAAATCATTTGTTTCTCATGGATTTCAAGTTAAGCCTTCTACCTCGCATTGATTTGAGGCTAAATCGTGTGTTTCACATGGAGTTGAAGCTAGCTCGTTTGTTTCGTCTGCAATTGAAACTATATCACTTACATCGCAAGTATCTGAAGCTAGATCAATTGTTTCGCATGTATTTGCAACTAAGCCTCCTACTTCGCATTGATTTTAAGATAAATCATTCGTTTCACATGGATTTTTGAGCTAACTCGATTGATTCGTCGGCATTTGAAGCTATATTACTTGTATCCCAAGTGTTTGAAGCTAAATAATTTGTTTCGCATGCATTTGAAGCTAAACCTTCTGCATCTCATTGATTTGAAGCTAAATCATGTGTTTCGCTTGGATTTGAAGCTAATCCTTCTATTTCGCATTGATTTGAAGCTAAATCATGTGTATCGTATGGTTTTTTAAGCTAAATCGTTTGATTCGTCTGCGTTTGAAGCTATATCACTTATATCGCAAGTATCTGAAGCTAAATCGTTTGTGTCGCATGGATTTGAAGCGAAACCTTCTACATGGCATTGATTTGAAGCTGAAGCATGTGTATTGCATGTATTTGAAGCTAACTCGTTTGTTTCGCCTGCATTTGATGGTATATCACTTATATCACTGGTATCTGATGCTAAATCATTTGTTTCGCATGGAACTGAAGCAAAACCTTCTACATCGCATTGATTTGATGCTACATCATGTGTTTCGCATGGATTTGAAGCTAACTCGTCTGTTGCGCATGCAGTTGATGCTATATCACCTATATCCCAAGTGTTCGAAGCTCAAACTATTGTATCGCATGGATTCGAAGCTAAACCTACTACATCACATTGATTTGCAGCTAAATCATGTGTTTCGCTTGGATTTGAAGAAAATCCTTCTATTTCGCATTGATTTGAAGCTAAATCATGTGTATCGTATGGATTTTGAAGCTAACTCGTTTTTTTCATCTGCATTTGAAGCTATATCACTTATATCGCAATTATTTGAAGCTAAATCATTGGTTCCGCATGGATTTAAAGCCAAGCCTTCTACTTCGCATTGATTAGAAGCTAAATCATGTGTTTCGCTTGGATTTGAAGCGAACAGGTTTGGTTGGTCTGCGTTTGAAGCTATATCACTTATATCGCAAGTGTTTGAAGCTAAATCCATTTGTTTCGCATGGATTTGAAGCTAAACCTTCTACATCGCATCGATTTGATGCTAAATCCTTTTTTTCGCATGGATATGAAGGTATCTCATTTGTTTCGTCCGCATTTGAAGCTATATCTCTTATATCCCAAGTGTTAGAAGCTAAGTCATTTGTTTCGCATGGATTTGAAGCTAAACCTTCTGCATGGCATTGATTTGAAGCCAAATCTTTTGTTTCGCATGGATTTGAAGCTAAGCCTTCTACTTCGCATTGATTTGAAGCTAAATCATGAGTTTCGCTTGGATTTGAAGCGAACTCATTTGTTTGGTCTGCATTTGAAGCAATATCACTTATATCCCAAGTGTTTGAAGCTAAATCATTTGTTTCGCATGGATTTGAAGCTAAACCTTCTAGTTCGCATTGATTTGAAGCTAAATCATTTGTATCGCATGGATTTTGAAGCTAACTCGTTTGATTCGTCTGCATTTGAAGCTATATCACTTATATCGCAAGTACCCGAAGCTAAATCATTGGTTTCGCATTGATTTGAAGCTATACCTTCTACATCGCATTGATTTGCTGCTTAATCATGTGTTCCGCATGAATTTGAAGCTAAATATTTGTTTCGCATGCAGTTAAAGCTATATCACTTATATCCCAAGTGATTGAAGCTCAATCATTAGATTCGCATCGATTTGAAGCTAAACCTTCTACATCGCATTGATTTGAAGCCAAATCATTTGTGACGCATGAATTTGAAGCTAAAGCATCTACATAGCATTGATTTGAAGCTAAATCATGTGTTTCACTTGGATTTGAAGCTAACTCGTTTGTTTCGTCTGCATTTGAAGCTATATCACCTATATCCCAAGTGATTGAAGCTCAGTTATTAGATTCGCGTAGATTTGAAGCGAAGCCTTCTACTTCGCATTGATTTGAAGCTAAATCATATGTTTCGCTTGGATTTGAAGCTAAACTTTCTATATCGTATTGAGTAGAAGCTAAATCATGTGTTTCGCTTGGATTTGAAACCAACTCGTTTGTTTGGCCTGCAGTTGAATCCATATCACTTACATCGCAAGTATTTGAAGCTAAATCATTTGTTCCGTATGGATTTGAAGCTAAACCTTCTACATCGCATTGATTTGCTGATAAATCACTTTTTTCGCTTGGATATTAAGCTAACTCGTTTGTTTCGTCTGCATTAGAAGCTATATCACTTATATCGCTAGTATCTGAAGCTAAATCACTTGTTTCGGATGGATTTGAAGCTAAATCTTCTACATCGCATTGATTTGTAGCTAAATCATGTGTTTCGCATGGATTTGAAGCTAACTCGTTTGTTTCGTATGCATTTGACCCTATATCACATATATCGCAAGTATGTGAAGCTAAATCATTTGTGTCGCTTCAATTTGTAGATAAACCTTCTGCATCGCATTGATTTGAAGCTAAACTTTCTACATCGCATTGATTTGAATCAAAACCTTCTACATCGCATTGATTTGAAGCTAAACCTTCTACACCGCATTGATTTGAAGCGAGATGATGTGTGTCGCATGGAGTTGAAGCTAGCTCGTTTGTTTCCGCTGAATTTGAACCTATATCACTTATATCGCAAGTATGTGAAGCTAAATCATTTGTGTCGCTTCGATTTGAAGATAAACCTTCTACATCGCATTGATTTGAAGCTAAACTTTCTACATCGCATTGATTTGAATCAAAACCTTCTACATCGCATTGATTTGAAGCTAAACCTTCTACACCGCATTGATTTGAAGCGAGATGATGTGTGTCGCATGGAGTTGAAGCTAGCTCGTTTGTTTCGTCAGCATTTGAACCTATATCAATTATATCGCTAGCATCTGAAGCTAAATCATTTGTTTCGCATGGTTATGAATCTAAACCTTCTACATCCCATTGATTTGCAGCTGAATCATGTGTTTCGCTTGGTTATGAAGCGAACTCGTTTGTTTCATCTGCATTTGAACCTATATCACTTATATCGCAAGTATCTGAAGCTAAATCGTTTGTTCCGAATGGATTAGACGCAAAGCCTTCTACTTCGCATTGATTTGAAGCTGAATCATGTGTTTCGCTTGGATATGAACCTAACTCGTTTGTTTCGTCTACATTTGGACCCATGTCACTTATATCGCAAGTATCTGAAGCTAAATCATTTGTGTCGCTTGGAATTGAAGCTAAACCTTCTACATCGCATTGATTTGAAGCTAAACCTTCTACATCGCATTGATTTGAAGCTAAATCATGTGTTTCGCTTGGCTATTAAGCTAACTCGTTTGTTTCGTCCGCATTTGAAGCTATATCACCTATATCGCAAGTATTTGAAGCTAAATCATTTGTTCCGCTTGGATTTGAAGCTAAACCTTCTACGTCGCACTGATTTGAAGCTAAATCGTGTGTTTTGCTTGGATATTAAGCTATCTCGTTTTTTTCGTCTGCATTTGAAGCTATATCACTTATATCGCTAGTATCTGAAGCTAAATCACTTGTTTCGTATGGATTTGAAACTAGACCTTCTACATCGCATTGATTTGTAGCTAAATCATGTGTTTCGCATGGATTTGAAGCTAACTCGTTTGTTTCGTATGCATTTGAACCTATATCACATATATCGCAAGTATGCGAAGCTAAATCATTTGTGTCGCTTGGATTTGAAGCTAAACCTTCTACATCGCATTGATTTGCAGCTAAACCTTCTACATCGCAATGATTTGAATCTAAACCTTCTACATCGCATTGATTTGAAGCTAAACCTTCTACATCGCATTGATTTGAAGCTAAATCATGTGTTTCGCTTGGATATTAAGCTAACTCGTTTGTTTCGTCTGCATTTGAACTTATATCACTTATATCGCAAGTATGTGAAGCTAAATCATTTGTGTCGCTTGGATTTGAAGCTAAACCTTCTACATCGCATTGATTTGAAGCTAAACCTTCTACATCGCAGTGATTTGAATCTAAACCTTCTACATCGCATTGATTTGAAGCTAAACCTTCTACATCGCATTGATTTGAAGCTAAACCTTCTACATCGCATTGATTTGAATCTAAATCATGTTTTTCGCTTGGATATTAAGCTAACTCGTTTGTTTCGTCTGCATTTGAAGCTATATCACTTACATCGCAAGTATCTGAAGCTAAATCATTTGTTCCGCTTGGATTTGAAGCTAAGCCTTCTACTTCGCATTGATTTGAACCTAAATCTTGTGTATCGCATGGATTTTGAATCTAACTCGATTGTTTCGTCCGCATTTGAAGCTATATCACTTATATCGCAAGTATTTGAATGTAAATCATCGGTTTCTCTTGGATTTGAAGCTAAACCTTCTACGTCGCATTGATTTGAAGCTAAATCATGTGTTTCGCTCTGATATTAAGCTAACTCGTTTGTTTCGTCTGCATTTGAAGCTATATCACTTATATCGCAAGTATCTGAAGCTAAATCATTTGTTCCGCTTGGATTTGAAGCTAAGCCTTCTACTTCGCATTGATTTGAAGCTAAATCTTGTGATCCACATTGATTTGCAGCTAACTCGTTTGTTTCGCCTGCATTTGAAGCTATATCACTTATATTCCAAGTGTTTAAAGCTAAATCATTTGTTTCGCATGGATTTGAAGCTAAACCTACCACGTCGCATTGATTTGAAGCTAGATCATGTAATTCGCTTGGATTTGAATCCAACTCGTTTGTTTGGCCTGCAGTTGAATCCATATCACATACATCGCAAGTATTTGAAGCTAAATCATTTGTTCCGCATGGATTTGAAGCTAAATCTGCTACATCGCATTGATTTGCTGATAAATCACTTTTTTCGCTTGGATATTAAACTAACTCGTTTGTTTCGTCTGCATTTGAAGCTATATCACTTATATCGCAAGTATCAGAAGCTAAATCATTTGTGTCACTTGGATTTGAAGCTAAACATTCTACATCGCATTGATTTGAAGCTAAACCTTCTACATCGCATTGATTTGAATCTAAACCTTCTACATCACATTGATTTGAAACTAAACCTTCTACACCGCATTGATTAGAAGCTAGATGATGTGTGTCGCATGGAGTTGAAGCTAGATCGTTTCTTTCGCCTGCATTTGAACCTATATCAATTATATCGATAGTATCTGAAGCTAAATCATTTGTTTCGCATGGTTATGAAGCTAAATCTTCTACATCCCATTGATTTGCAACTGAATCATGTGTTTCGTTAGTTATGGAGCGAACTCGTTTGTTTCGTTTGCATTTAATGCTATATCACTTATATCGCAAGTATATGTAGCTGAGTCATTTGTATCGCATGGATTTGGAGCTAAGCCTTCTAATTCGCATTGATTTGAAGCTTAATCATGTGTATCGCATGGACTTTGAAGCTAAGCCTTCTACTTCGCATTGATTTGAAGCTAAATCATGTGTATCGCATGGATTTTGAAGCTAACTCATTTGTTTCCCCTCCATTTGAAGCTATATCACTTATATCGCAGGAATCTGATGTTAAATCATTTGTTTCGTATGGATTTGAAGCTAAACCTTCTCCTTCGCATTGATTTGCATCTAAATCATGTGTTTCGCATGGATTTGAAGCTAACTCGTTTGTTTCGTATGCATTTGAACCTATATCACATATATCGCAAGTATGTGAAGCTAAATCATTTGTGTCGCTTCGATTTGAAGATAAACCTTCTACATCGCATTGATTTGAAGCTAAACTTTCTACATCGCATTGATTTGAATCAAAACCTTCTATATCGCATTGATTTGAAGCTAAATCATGTGTTTCGCATAGATATGAAGCTATCTCGTTTGTTTCGTCTGCATTTGAAGCTGTATCATTTATACCGCAAGTATCTGAACCTAAATCATTTGTTTCGCATGGATTTGAAGCTAAGCCTTCTACTTTGCATTGATTTGAAGCAAAATCAAGTTTATCGCATGGATTTTGAAGCTAACTCGTTTGATCGTCTGCATTTGAAGCTTTTTCACTTATATCCCAAGTGCTTGAAGCTAAATCATTTGTTAAGCATTGATTTGAAGGTAAACCTTCTACATCACATTGATTTGTAGCTAAATCATGAGTTTCGCATGGATTAGAAGCTAACTCGTTTGTTCCGCCTGCATTTGAATCTATATCATTTATATCGCAAGTATTTGAAGCTAAATCATTTGTGTTGCATGGATTTGAAGCTAATCCTTCTACTTCGCATTTATTTGAAGCTAAATCAAGTTTATCGCATGGATTTTGTGGCTAACTTGTTTGATCGTCTGCATTTGAAGCTATATCACTTATATCCCAAGTGTTTGAAGCTAAATTATTTGTTAAGCATGGATTTGAAGGTAAACCTCCTACATCGCATTGATTTGAAGCTAAATCATGAGTTTCTCATGGATTAGAAGCTAACACGATTTGTTTCGCCTGCATTTGAAGCTATATCATTTATATCGCAAATATTTGAAGCGAAATCGTTTGTTAAGCATGGATTTGAAGGTAAACCTTCTACATCGCATTGATTTGAAGCTAAATCATGAGTTTCGCATGGATTAGAAGCTAACTAGTTTGTTTCGCCTGCATTTGAAGCTATATCATTTATATCGCAAGTATTTGAAGCTAAATCATTTGTGTTCCACGGATTTGAAGCTAACCCTTCTACTTCGCATTGATTTGAAGCTAAATCAAGTTTATCGCATGGATTTTGAATCTAACTCGTTTGATCGTCTGCATTTGATGCCATATCACTTATATCCCAAGTGTTTGAAGCTAAATCATTTTTTAAGCATGGATTTGTAGGTAAACCTTCTACATCGCATTGATTTGAAGCTAAATCATGAGTTTCGCATGGATTAGAAGCTAACACGTTTGTTTCGCCTGCATTTGAAGCTATATCACTTATGTCGCAAGTATTTGAAGCTAAATCATTTGTGTTCCACGGATTTGAAGCTAATCCTTCTACTTCGCATTGATTTGAAGCTAAATCAAGTTTATCGCATGGATTTTGAATCTAACTCGTTTGATCGTCTGCATTTGATGCCATATCACTTATATCCCAAGTGTTTGAAGCTAAATCATTTTTTAAGCATGGATTTGTAGGTAATCCTTCTACATCGCATTGATTTGAAGCTAAATCATGAGTTTCGCATGGATTAGAAGCTAACACGTTTGTTTCGCCTGCATTTGAAGCTATATCATTTATATCGCAAGTATCTGAACCTAAATCATTTGTTTCGCATGGATTTGAAGCTAAGCCTTCTACTTTGCATTGATTTGAAGCTAAATCAAGTTTACCGCATGGATTTTGAAGCTAACTCGTTTGATCGTCTGCATTTGAAGCTTTTTCACTTATATCCCAAGTGTTTGAAGCTAAATCATTTGTTAAGCATTGATTTGAAGGTAAACCTTCCACATCGCATTGATTTGAAGCTAAATCATGAGTTTCGCATGGATTAGAAGCTAACTCGTTTGTTTCGCCTGCATTTGAAGCTATATCATTTATGTCGCAAGTATTTGAAGCTAAATCATTTGTGTACCACGGATTGGAAGCTAATCCTTCTACTTCGCATTGATTTGAAGCTAAATCAAGTTTATCGCATGGATTTTGAAGCTAACTCGTTTGATCGTCTGCATTTGAAGCTTTTTCACTTATATCCCAAGTGTTTGAAGCTAAATCATTTGTTAAGTATGGATTTGAAGGTAAACCTTCTACATTGCATTGATTTGAAGCTAAATCATGAGTTTCGCTTGGATTAGAAGCTAACACGTCTGTTTCGCTTGCATTTGAAGCTATATCATTCATATCGCAAGTATTTGAAGCTAAATCATTTGTTAAGCATGGATTTGAAGGTAAACCTTCTACATCGCATTGATTTGAAGCTAAATCATGGGTTTCGCATAGATATGAAGCTAACTCGTTTGTTTCGTCTGCATTTGAAGCTGTATCACTTATACCGCAAGTATCTGAACCTAAATCATTTGTTTCGCATGGATTTGAAGCTAAGCCTTCTACTTTGCATTGATTTGAAGCTAAATCAAGTTTATCGCATGGATTTTGAAGCTAACTCGTTTGATCGTCTGCATTTGAAGCTTTTTCACTTATATCCCAAGTGTTTGAAGCTAAATCATTTGTTAAGCATTGATTTGAAGGTAAACCTTCTACATCGCATTGATTTGTAGCTAAATCATGAGTTTCGCATGGATTAGAAGCTAACACGTTTGTTTCGCCTGCATTTGAAGCTATATCATTTATGTCGCAAGTATTTGAAGCTAAATCATTTGTGTTCCACGGATTTGAAGCTAATCCTTCTACTTCGCATTGATTTGAAGCTAAATCAAGTTTATCGCATGGATTTTGAATCTAACTCGTTTGATCGTCTGCATTTGTTGCCATATCACTTATATCCCAAGTGTTTGAAGCTAAATCATTTCTTAAGCATGGATTTGAAGGTAAACCTTCTACATCGCATTGATTTGAAGCTAAATCATGAGTTTCGCATGGATTAGAAGCTAACACGTTTGTTTCGCCTGCATTTGAAGCTATATCATTTATATCGCAAGTATTTGAAGCTAAATCATTTGTTAAGCATGGATTTGAAGGTATACCTTCTACATCGCATTGATTTGTAGCTAAATCATGAGTTTCGCATGGATTAGAAGCTAACACGTTTGTTTCGCCTGCATTTGAAGCTATATCATTTATGTCGCAAGTATTTGAAGCTAAATCATTTGTGTTCCACGGATTTGAAGCTAATCCTTCTACTTCGCATTGATTTGAAGCTAAATCAAGTTTATCGCATGGATTTTGAATCTAACTCGTTTGATCGTCTGCATTTGTTGCCATATCACTTATATCCCAAGTGTTTGAAGCTAAATCATTTCTTAAGCATGGATTTGAAGGTAAACCTTCTACATCGCATTGATTTGAAGCTAAATCATGAGTTTCGCATGGATTAGAAGCTAACACGTTTGTTTCGCCTGCATTTGAAGCTATATCATTTATATCGCAAGTATTTGAAGCTAAATCATTTGTTAAGCATGGATTTGAAGGTATACCTTCTACATCGCATTGATTTGAAGCTAAATCATGTGTTTCGCATAGATATGAAGCTATCTCGTTTGTTTCGTCTGCATTTGAAGCTGTATCATTTATACCGCAAGTATCTGAACCTAATTCATTTGTTTCGCATGGATTTGAAGCTAAGCCTTCTACTTTGCATTGATTTGAAGCTAAATCAAGTTTATCGCATGGATTTTGAAGCTAACTCGTTTGATCGTCTGCATTTGAAGCTTTTTCACTTATATCCCAAGTGTTTGAAGCTAAATCATTTGTTAAGCATTGATTTGAAGGTAAACCTTCTACATCGCATTGATTTGTAGCTAAATCATGAGTTTCGCATGGATTAGAAGCTAACTCGTTTGTTCCGCCTGCATTTGAAGCTATATCATTTATATCGCAAGTATTTGAAGCTAAATCATTTGTGTTGCATGGATTTGAAGCTAATCCTTCTACTTCGCATTTATTTGAAGCTAAATCAAGTTTATCGCATGGATTTTGTGGCTAACTTGTTTGATCGTCTGCATTTGAAGCTATATCACTTATATCCCAAGTGTTTGAAGCTAAATTATTTGTTAAGCATGGATTTGAAGGTAAACCTCCTACATCGCATTGATTTGAAGCTAAATCATGAGTTTCTCATGGATTAGAAGCTAACACGATTTGTTTCGCCTGCATTTGAAGCTATATCGCTTATATCCCAAGTGTTTGAAGCTAAATTATTTGTTAAGCATGGATTTGAAGGTAAACCTTCTACATCGCATTGATTTGAAGCTAAATCATGATTTTCGCATGGATTAGAAGCTAACTCGTTTGTTTCGCCTGCATTTGAATCTAATCATTTATATCGCTAGTATTTGAAGCTAAATAATTTGTTAAGCATGGATTTGAAGGTAAACCTTCTACATCGCATTGATTTGAAGCTAAATCATGAGTTTCGCATAGATATGAAGCTAACTCGTTCGTTTCGTCTGCATTTGGAGCTGTATCACTTATACCGCAAGTATCTGAACCTAAATCATTTGTTTCGCATGGATTGGAAGCTAAGCCTTCTACTTCGCATTGATTTGAAGCTGAATACAATTTATCGCGTGGATTATTAAGCTAACTCGTTTGACCGTCTGCATTTGAAGCTATATCATTTATATCGCAAGTATTAGAAGCTAAATCATTTGTATTGCATGGATTTGAAGCTCATCCTTCTACTTCGCATTGATTTGAAGCTAAATCAAATTTATCGCGTGGATTATGAAGCTAACTCGTTTGATCGTCTGCATTTGAAGCTATATCACTTATATCCCAAGTGTTTGAAGCTAAATCATTTGTTAAGCATGGATTTGAAGGTAAACCTTCTACATCGCATTGATTTGCAGCTATATCATGAGTTTCGCATGGATTAGAAGCTAACACGTTTGTTTCGCCTGCATTTGAAGCTGTATCATTTATATCGCAAGTATTTGAAGCTAAATCATTTGTTTTCCACGGATTTGAAGCTAATCCTTCTACTTCGCATTGATTTGAAGCTAAATCAAGTTTATCGCATGGATTTTGAAGCTAACTCGTTTGATCGTCTGCATTTGAAGCTATATCACTTATATCCCAAGTGTTTGAAACTAAATCATTTGTTAAGCATGGATTTGAAGGTAAACCTTCTAAATCGCATTGATTTGAAGCTAAATCATGAGTTTCGCATAGATATGAAGCTAACTCGTTTGTTTCGTCTGCATTTGAAGCTGTATCACTTATACCGCAAGTATCTGAACCTAAATCATTTGTTTCGCATGGATTGGAAGCTAAGCCTTCTACTTCGCATTGATTTGAAGCTAAATCAATTTTATCGCATGGATTTTGAAGCTAACTCGTTTGATCTTCTGCATTTCAAGCTATATCACTTATATCCCAAGTGTTTGAAGCTAAATTATTTGTTAAGCATGGATTTGAAGGTGAACCTTCTACATCGCATTGATTTGAAGCTAAATCATGAGTTTCGCATGGATTAGAAGCTAACACGTTTGTTTCGCCTGCATTTGAATCTAATCATTTATATCGCTAGTATTTGAAGCTAAATCATTTGTTAAGCATGGATTTGAAGGTAAACCTTCTACATCGCATTGATTTGAAGCTGAATCATGAGTTTCGCATAGATATGAAGCTAACTCGTTCGTTTCGTCTGCATTTGGAGCTGCATCACTTATACCGCAAGTATCTGAACCTAAATCATTTGTTTCGCATGGATTGGAAGCTAAGCCTTCTACTTCGCATTGATTTGAAGCTGAATAGAATTTATCGCGTGGATTATTAAGCTAACTCGTTTGACCGTCTACATTTGAAGCTATATCATTTATATCGCAAGTATTAGAAGCTAAATCATTTGTATTGCATGGATTTGAAGCTCATCCTTCTACTTCGCATTGATTTGAAGCTAAATCAAATTTATCGCGTGGATTATGAAGCTAACTCGTTTGATCGTCTGCATTTGAAGCTATATCACTTATATCCCAAGTGTTTGAAGCTAAATCATTTGTTAAGCATGGATTTGAAGGTAAACCTTCTAAATCGCATTGATTTGAAGCTAAATCATGAGTTTCGCATAGATATGAAGCTAACTCGTTTGTTTCGTCTGCATTTGAAGCTGTATCACTTATACCGCAAGTATCTGAACCTAAATCATTTGTTTCGCATGGATTGGAAGCTAAGCCTTCTACTTCGCATTGATTTGAAGCTAAATCAATTTTATCGCATGGATTTTGAAGCTAACTCGTTTGATCTTCTGCATTTCAAGCTATATCACTTATATCCCAAGTGTTTGAAGCTAAATTATTTGTTAAGCATGGATTTGAAGGTGAACCTTCTACATCGCATTGATTTGAAGCTAAATCATGAGTTTCGCATGGATTAGAAGCTAACACGTTTGTTTCGCCTGCATTTGAATCTAATCATTTATATCGCTAGTATTTGAAGCTAAATCATTTGTTAAGCATGGATTTGAAGGTAAACCTTCTAAATCGCATTGATTTGAAGCTAAATCATGAGTTTCGCATAGATATGAAGCTAACTCGTTTGTTTCGTCTGCATTTGAAGCTGTATCACTTATACCGCAAGTATCTGAACCTAAATCATTTGTTTCGCATGGATTGGAAGCTAAGCCTTCTACTTCGCATTGATTTGAAGCTAAATCAATTTTATCGCATGGATTTTGAAGCTAACTCGTTTGATCTTCTGCATTTCAAGCTATATCACTTATATCCCAAGTGTTTGAAGCTAAATTATTTGTTAAGCATGGATTTGAAGGTGAACCTTCTACATCGCATTGATTTGAAGCTAAATCATGAGTTTCGCATGGATTAGAAGCTAACACGTTTGTTTCGCCTGCATTTGAATCTAATCATTTATATCGCTAGTATTTGAAGCTAAATCATTTGTTAAGCATGGATTTGAAGGTAAACCTTCTACATCGCATTGATTTGAAGCTGAATCATGAGTTTCGCATAGATATGAAGCTAACTCGTTCGTTTCGTCTGCATTTGGAGCTGTATCACTTATACCGCAAGTATCTGAACCTAAATCATTTGTTTCGCATGGATTGGAAGCTAAGCCTTCTACTTCGCATTGATTTGAAGCTGAATAGAATTTATCGCGTGGATTATTAAGCTAACTCGTTTGACCGTCTGCATTTGAAGCTATATCATTTATATCGCAAGTATTAGAAGCTAAATCATTTGTATTGCATGGATTTGAAGCTCATCCTTCTACTTCGCATTGATTTGAAGCTAAATCAAATTTATCGCGTGGATTATGAAGCTAACTCGTTTGATCGTCTGCATTTGAAGCTATATCACTTATATCCCAAGTGTTTGAAGCTAAATCATTTGTTAAGCATGGATTTGAAGGTAAACCTTCTAAATCGCATTGATTTGAAGCTAAATCATGAGTTTCGCATAGATATGAAGCTAACTCGTTTGTTTCGTCTGCATTTGAAGCTGTATCACTTATACCGCAAGTATCTGAACCTAAATCATTTGTTTCGCATGGATTGGAAGCTAAGCCTTCTACTTCGCATTGATTTGAAGCTAAATCAATTTTATCGCATGGATTTTGAAGCTAACTCGTTTGATCTTCTGCATTTCAAGCTATATCACTTATATCCCAAGTGTTTGAAGCTAAATTATTTGTTAAGCATGGATTTGAAGGTGATCCTTCTACATCGCATTGATTTGAAGCTAAATCATGAGTTTCGCATGGATTAGAAGCTAACACGTTTGTTTCGCCTGCATTTGAATCTAATCATTTATATCGCTAGTATTTGAAGCTAAATCATTTGTTAAGCATGGATTTGAAGGTAAACCTTCTACATCGCATTGATTTGAAGCTGAATCATGAGTTTCGCATAGATATGAAGCTAACTCGTTCGTTTCGTCTGCATTTGGAGCTGTATCACTTATACCGCAAGTATCTGAACCTAAATCATTTGTTTCGCATGGATTGGAAGCTAAGCCTTCTACTTCGCATTGATTTGAAGCTGAATAGAATTTATCGCGTGGATTATTAAGCTAACTCGTTTGACCGTCTGCATTTGAAGCTATATCATTTATATCGCAAGTATTAGAAGCTAAATCATTTGTATTGCATGGATTTGAAGCTCATCCTTCTACTTCGCATTGATTTGAAGCTAAATCAAATTTATCGCGTGGATTATGAAGCTAACTCGTTTGATCGTCTGCATTTGAAGCTATATCACTTATATCCCAAGTGTTTGAAGCTAAATCATTTGTTAAGCATGGATTTGAAGGTAAACCTTCTACATCGCATTGATTTGCAGCTATATCATGAGTTTCGCATGGATTAGAAGCTAACACGTTTGTTTCGCCTGCATTTGAAGCTGTATCATTTATATCGCAAGTATTTGAAGCTAAATCATTTGTGTTCCACGGATTTGAAGCTAATCCTTCTACTTCGCATTGATTTGAAGCTAAATCAAGTTTATCGCATGGATTTTGAAGCTAACTCGTTTGATCGTCTGCATTTGAAGCTATATCACTTATATCCCAAGTGTTTGAAACTAAATCATTTGTTAAGCATGGATTTGAATGTAAACCTTCTAAATCGCATTGATTTGAAGCTAAATCATGAGTTTCGCATAGATATGAAGCTAACTCGTTTGTTTCGTCTGCATTTGAAGCTGTATCACTTATACCGCAAGTATCTGAACCTAAATCATTTGTTTCGCATGGATTGGAAGCTAAGCCTTCTACTTCGCATTGATTTGAAGCTAAATCAATTTTATCGCATGGATTTTGAAGCTAACTCGTTTGATCTTCTGCATTTCAAGCTATATCACTTATATCCCAAGTGTTTGAAGCTAAATTATTTGTTAAGCATGGATTTGAAGGTGAACCTTCTACATCGCATTGATTTGAAGCTAAATCATGAGTTTCGCATGGATTAGAAGCTAACACGTTTGTTTCGCCTGCATTTGAATCTAATCATTTATATCGCTAGTATTTGAAGCTAAATCATTTGTTAAGCATGGATTTGAAGGTAAACCTTCTACATCGCATTGATTTGAAGCTGAATCATGAGTTTCGCATAGATATGAATCTAACTCGTTCATTTCGTCTGCATTTGGAGCTGTATCACTTATACCGCAAGTATCTGAACCTAAATCATTTGTTTCGCATGGATTGGAAGCTAAGCCTTCTACTTCGCATTGATTTGAAGCTGAATACAATTTATCGCGTGGATTATTAAGCTAACTCGTTTGACCGTCTGCATTTGAAGCTATATCATTTATATCGCAAGTATTAGAAGCTAAATCATTTGTATTGCATGGATTTGAAGCTCATCCTTCTACTTCGCATTGATTTGAAGCTAAATCAAATTTATCGCGTGGATTATGAAGCTAACTCGTTTGATCGTCTGCATTTGAAGCTATATCACTTATATCCCAAGTGTTTGAAGCTAAATCATTTGTTAAGCATGAATTTGAAGGTAAACCTTCTACATCGCATTGATTTGAAGCTTAATCATGAGTTTCGCATGGATTAGAAGCTAACACGTTTGTTTCGCCTGCATTTGATGCTGTATCATTTATATCGCAAGTATTTGAAGCTAATTCATTTGTGTTCCACGGATTTGAAGCTAATCCTTCTACTTCGCATTGATTTGAAGCTAAATCAAGTTTATCGCATGGATTTTGAAGCTAACTCGTTTGATCGTCTGCATTTGAAGCTATATCACTTATATCCCAAGTGTTTGAAACTAAATTATTTGTTAAGCATGGATTTGAAGGTAAACCTTCTAAATCGCATTGATTTGAAGCTAAATCATGAGTTTCGCATAGATATGAAGCTAACTCGTTTGTTTCGTCTGCATTTGAAGCTGTATCACTTATACCGCAAGTATCTGAACCTAAATCATTTGTTTCGCATGGATTGGAAGCTAAGCCTTCTACTTCGCATTGATTAGAAGCTAAATCAATTTTATCGCATGGATTTTGAAGCTAACTCGTTTGATCTTCTGCATTTCAAGCTATATCACTTATATCCCAAGTGTTTGAAGCTTAATCATTTGTTGCGCATGGATTTGAAGGTAAACCTTCTACATCGCATTGATTTGAAGCTAAATCATGAGTTTCGCATGGATTAGATGCTAACTAGTTTGTTTCGCCTGCATTTGAAGCTATATCATTTATATCGCAAGTATTTGAAGCTAAATCATTTGTATTCCACGGATTTGAAGCTAACCCTTCTACTTCGCATTGATTTGAAGCTAAATCAAGTTTATCGCATGGATTTTGAATCTAACTCGTTTGATCGTCTGCATTTGATGCCATATCACTTATATCCCAAGTGTTTGAAGCTAAATCATTTTTTAAGCATGGATTTGTAGGTAAACCTTCTACATCGCATTGATTTGAAGCTAAATCATGAGTTTCGCATGGATTAGAAGCTAACACGTTTATTTCGCCTGCATTTGAAGCTATATCATTTATGTCGCAAGTATTTGAAGCTAAATCATTTGTGTTCCACGGATTTGAAGCTAATCCTTCTACTTCGCATTGATTTGAAGCTAAATCAAGTTTATCGCATGGATTTTGAATCTAACTCGTTTGATCGTCTGCATTTGTTGCCATATCACTTATATCCCAAGTGTTTGAAGCTAAATCATTTCTTAAGCATGGATTTGAAGGTAAACCTTCTACATCGCATTGATTTGAAGCTAAATCATGAGTTTCGCATGGATTAGAAGCTAACACGTTTGTTTCGCCTGCATTTGAAGCTATATCATTTATATCGCAAGTATTTGAAGCTAAATCATTTGTTAAGCATGGATTTGAAGGTATACCTTCTACATCGCATTGATTTGAAGCTAAATCATGTGTTTCGCATAGATATGAAGCTATCTCGTTTGTTTCGTCTGCATTTGAAGCTGTATCATTTATACCGCAAGTATCTGAACCTAAATCATTTGTTTCGCATGGATTTGAAGCTAAGCCTTCTACTTTGCATTGATTTGAAGCTAAATCAAGTTTATCGCATGGATTTTGAAGCTAACTCGTTTGATCGTCTGCATTTGAAGCTTTTTCACTTATATCCCAAGTGTTTGAAGCTAAATCATTTGTTAAGCATTGATTTGAAGGTAAACCTTCTACATCGCATTGATTTGTAGCTAAATCATGAGTTTCGCATGGATTAGAAGCTAACTCGTTTGTTCCGCCTGCATTTGAAGCTATATCATTTATATCGCAAGTATTTGAAGCTAAATCATTTGTGTTGCATGGATTTGAAGCTAATCCTTCTACTTCGCATTTATTTGAAGCTAAATCAAGTTTATCGCATGGATTTTGTGGCTAACTTGTTTGATCGTCTGCATTTGAAGCTATATCACTTATATCCCAAGTGTTTGAAGCTAAATTATTTGTTAAGCATGGATTTGAAGGTAAACCTCCTACATCGCATTGATTTGAAGCTAAATCATGAGTTTCTCATGGATTAGAAGCTAACACGATTTGTTTCGCCTGCATTTGAAGCTATATCGCTTATATCCCAAGTGTTTGAAGCTAAATTATTTGTTAAGCATGGATTTGAAGGTAAACCTTCTACATCGCATTGATTTGAAGCTAAATCATGAGTTTCGCATGGATTAGAAGCTAACTCGTTTGTTTCGCCTGCATTTGAATCTAATCATTTATATCGCTAGTATTTGAAGCTAAATAATTTGTTAAGCATGGATTTGAAGGTAAACCTTCTACATCGCATTGATTTGAAGCTAAATCATGAGTTTCGCATGGATTAGAAGCTAACACGTTTGTTTCGCCTGCATTTGAAGCTGTATCATTTATATCGCAAGTATTTGAAGCTAAATCATTTGTGTTCCACGGATTTGAAGCTAATCCTTCTACTTCGCATTGATTTGAAGCTAAATCAAGTTTATCACATGGATTTTGAAGCTAACTCGTTTGATCGTCTGCATTTGAAGCTATATCACTTATATCCCAAGTGTTTGAAACTAAATCATTTGTTAAGCATGGATTTGAAGGTAAACCTTCTAAATCGCATTGATTTGAAGCTAAATCATGAGTTTCGCATAGATATGAAGCTAACTCGTTTGTTTCGTCTGCATTTGAAGCTGTATCACTTATACCGCAAGTATCTGAACCTAAATCATTTGTTTCGCATGGATTGGAAGCTAAGCCTTCTACTTCGCATTGATTTGAAGCTAAATCAATTTTATCGCATGGATTTTGAAGCTAACTCGTTTGATCTTCTGCATTTCAAGCTATATTACTTATATCCCAAGTGTTTGAAGCTAAATTATTTGTTAAGCATGGATTTGAAGGTGAACCTTCTACATCGCATTGATTTGAAGCTAAATCATGAGTTTCGCATGGATTAGAAGCTAACACGGTTGTTTCGCCTGCATTTGAATCTAATCATTTATATCGCTAGTATTTGAAGCTAAATCATTTGTTAAGCATGGATTTGAAGGTAAACCTTCTACATCGCATTGATTTGAAGCTGAATCATGAGTTTCGCATAGATATGAAGCTAACTCGTTCGTTTCGTCTGCATTTGGAGCTGTATCACTTATACCGCAAGTATCTGAACCTAAATCATTTGTTTCGCATGGATTGGAAGCTAAGCCTTCTACTTCGCATTGATTTGAAGCTAAATCAATTTTATCGCATGGATTTTGAAGCTAACTCGTTTGATCTTCTGCATTTCAAGCTATATCACTTATATCCCAAGTGTTTGAAGCTTAATCATTTGTTAAGCATGGATTTGAAGGTAAACCTTCTACATCGCATTGATTTGCAGCTAAATCATGAGTTTCGCATGGATTAGAAGCTAACATGTTTGTTTCGCCTGCATTTGAAGCTGTATCATTTATATCGCAAGTATTTGAAGCTAAATCATTTGTGTTGCATGGATTTGAAGCTCATCCGTCTGCTTCGCATTGATTTGAATCTAAATCAAATTTATCGCGTGGATTATGTAGCTAACTCGTTTGATCGTCTGCATTTGAAGCTATATCAGTTATATCCCAAGTGTTTGAAGCTAAATTATTTGTTAAGCATGGATTTGAAGGTAAACCTTCCACATCGCATTGATTTGAAGCTAAATCAAGTTTATCGCATGGATTTTGAAGCTAACTCGTTTGATCGCCTGCATTTGAAGCTATATCACGTATATCACAAGTGTTTGAAGCTAAATCATTTGTTGCGCATGGATTTGAAGGTCAACCTTCTACATCGCATTGATTTGAAGCTAAATCATGAGTTTCGCATAGATATGAAGCTAACTCGTTTGTTTCGTCTGCATTTGAAGCTGTATCACTTATACCGCAAGTATCTGAACCTAAATCATTTGTTTCGCATGGATTGGAAGCTAAGCCTTCTACTTCGCATTGATTTGAAGCTAAATCAATTTTATCGCATGGATTTTGAAGCTAACTCGTTTGATCTTCTGCATTTCAAGCTATATCACTTATATCCCAAGTGTTTGAAGCTTAATCATTTGTTAAGCATGGATTTGAAGGTAAACCTTCCACATCGCATTGATTTGAAGCTAAATCAAGTTTATCGCATGGATTTTGAAGCTAACTCGTTTGATCGCGTGCATTTGAAGCTATATCACATATATCACAAGTGTTTGAAGCTAAATCATTTGTTGCGCATGGATTTGAAGGTCAACCTTCTACATCGCATTGATTTGAAGCTAAATCATGAGTTTCGCATGGATTAGAAGCTAACTCGATTGTTTCGCCCGCATTTGAAGCTATATCATTTATATCGCAAGTATTTGAAGCTAAATCATTTGTGTTGCATGGATTTGAAGCTCATCCTTCCACATCGCATTGATTTGAAGCTAAATCAAGTTTATCGCATGGATTTTGAAGCTAACTCGTTTGATCGTCTGCATTTGATGCCATATCACTTATATCCCAAGTGTTTGAAGCTAAATCATTTTTTAAGCATGGATTTGAAGGTAAACCTCCTACATCGCATTGATTTGAAGCTAAATCATGAGTTTCGCATGGATCAGAAGCTAACACGTTTGTTTCGCCTGCATTTGAAGCTATATCATTTATATCGCAAGTATTTGAAGCTAAATCATTTGTGTTCCACGGATTTGAAGCTAATCCTTCTACTTCGCATTGATTTGAAGCTAAATCAAGTTTATCGCATGGATTTTGAATCTAACTCGTTTGATCGTCTGCATTTGTTGCCATATCACTTATATCCCAAGTGTTTGAAGCTAAATCATTTTTTAAGCATGGATTTGAAGGTAAATCTTCTACATCGCATTGATTTGAAGCTAAATCATGAGTTTCGCATGAAATAGAAGCTAACACGTTTGTTTCGCCTGCATTTGAAGCTATATCATTTATATCGCAAGTATTTGAAGCTAAATCATTTGTTAAGCATGGATTTGAAGGTATACCTTCTACATCGCATTGATTTGAAGCTAAATCATGTGTTTCGCATAGATATGAAGCTATCTCGTTTGTTTCGTCTGCATTTGAAGCTGTATCATTTATACCGCAAGTATCTGAACCTAAATCATTTGTTTGGCATGGATTTGAAGCTAAGCCTTCTACTTTGCATTGATTTGAAGCTAAATCAAGTTTATCGCATGGATTTTGAAGCTAACTCGTTTGATCGTCTGCATTTGAAGCTTTTTCACTTATATCCCAAGTGTTTGAAGCTAAATCATTTGTTAAGCATTGATTTGAAGGTAAACCTTCTACATCGCATTGATTTGTAGCTAAATCATGAGTTTCGCATGGATTAGAAGCTAACTCGTTTGTTCCGCCTGCATTTGAAGCTATATCATTTATATCGCAAGTGTTTGAAGCTAAATCATTTGTGTTGCATGGATTTGAAGCTAATCCTTCTACTTCGCATTTATTTGAAGCTAAATCAAGTTTATCGCATGGATTTTGTGGCTTACTTGTTTGATCGTCTGCATTTGAAGCTATATCACTTATATCCCAAGTGTTTGAAGCTAAATTATTTGTTAAGCATGGATTTGAAGGTAAACCTCCTACATCGCATTGATTTGAAGCTAAATCATGAGTTTCGCATGGATCAGAAGCTAACACGTTTGTTTCGCCTGCATTTGAAGCTATATCATTTATATCGCAAATATTTGAAGCGAAATCATTTGTTAAGCATGGATTTGAAGGTAAACCTTCTACATCGCATTGATTTGAAGCTAAATCATGAGTTTCGCATGGATTAGAAGCTAACTAGTTTGTTTCGCCTGCATTTGAAGCTATATCATTTATATCGCAAGTATTTGAAGCTAAATCATTTGTGTTCCACGGATTTGAAGCTAATCCTTCTACTTCGCATTGATTTGAAGCTAAATCAAGTTTATCGCATGGATTTTGAATCTAACTCGTTTGATCGTCTGCATTTGTTGCCATATCACTTATATCCCAAGTGTTTGAAGCTAATTCATTTTTTAAGCATGGATTTGAAGGTAAACCTTCTACATCGCATTGATTTGAAGCTAAATCATGAGTTTCGCATGGATTAGAAGCTAACACGTTTGTTTCGCCTGCATTTGAAGCTATATCATTTATATCGCAAGTATTTGAAGCTAAATCATTTGTTAAGCATGGATTTGAAGGTAAACCTTCCACATCGCATTGATTTGAAGCTAAATCAAGTTTATCGCATGGATTTTGAAGCTAACTCGTTTGATCGCCTGCATTTGAAGCTATGTCACATATATCACAAGTATTTGAAGCTAAATCATTTGTGTTGCATGGATTTGAAGCTCATCCTTCTACTTCGCATTGATTTGAAGATAAATCAAGTTTATCGCATGGATTTTGAAGCTAACTCGTTTGATCGTCTGCATTTGATGCCATATCACTTATATCCCAAGTGTTTGAAGCTAAATCATTTTTTAAGCATGGATTTGAAGGTAAACCTTCTACATCGCATTGATTTGAAGCTAAATCATGAGTTTCGCATGGATTAGAAGCTAACACGTTTGTTTCGCCTGCATTTGAAGCTATATCATTCATATCGCAAGTATTCGAAGCTAAATCATTTGTTAAGCATGGATTTGAAGGTAAACCTTCTACATCGCATTGATTTGAAGCTAAATCATGTGTTTCGCATAGATATGAAGCTATCTCGTTTGTTTCGTCTGCATTTGAAGCTGAATCATTTATACCGCAAGTATCTGAACCTAATTCATTTGTTTCGCATGGATTTGAAACTAAGCCTTCTACTTTGCATTGATTTGAAGCTAAATCAAGTTTATCGCATGGATTTTGAAGCTAACTCGTTTGAACGTCTGCATTTGAAGCTTTTTCACTTATATCCCAAGTGTTTGAAGCTAAATCATTTGTTAAGCATTGATTTGAAGGTAAACCTTCCACATCGCATTGATTTGAAGCTAAATCATGAGTTTCGCATGGATTAGAAGCTAACTCGTTTGTTTCGCCTGCATTTGAAGCTATATCATTTATGTCGCAAGTATTTGAAGCTAAATCATTTGTGTTGCATGGATTTGAAGCTCATCCTTCTACTTCGCATTGATTTGAAGCTAAATCAAGTTTATCGCATGGATTTTGAATCTAACTCGTTTGATCGTCTGCATTTGTTGCCATATCACTTATATCCCAAGTGTTTGAAGCTAAATCATTTTTTAAGCATGGATTTGAAGATAAACATTCTACATCGCATTGATTTGAAGCTAAATCATGAGTTTCGCATGGATTAGAAGCTAACACGTTTGTTTCGCCTGCATTTGAAGCTATATCATTTATATCGCAAGTATTTGAAGCTAAATCATTTGTTAAGCATGGATTTGAATGTATACCTTCTACATCGCATTGATTTGAAGCTAAATCATGCGTTTCGCATAGATATGAAGCTATCTCGTTTGTTTCGTCTGCATTTGAAGCTGTATCATTTATACCGCAAGTATCTGAACCTAATTCATTTGTTTCACATGGATTTGAAGCTAAGCCTTCTACTTTGCATTGATTTGAAGCTAAATCAAGTTTATCGCATGGATTTTGAAGCTAACTCGTTTGATCGTCTGCATTTGAAGCTTTTTCACTTATATCCCAAGTGTTTGAAGCTAAATCATTTGTTAAGCATTGATTTGAAGGTAAACCTTCCACATCGCATTGATTTGAAGCTAAATCATGAGTTTCGCATGGATTAGAAGCTAACTCGTTTGTTTCGCCTGCATTTGAAGCTATATCATTTATGTCGCAAGTATTTGAAGCTAAATCATTTGTGTTGCATGGATTTGAAGCTCATCCATCTACTTCGCATTGATTTGAAGCTAAATCAAGTTTATCGCACGGATTTTGAAGCTAACTCATTTGATCGTCTGCATTTGAAGCTATATCACTTATATCCCAAGTGTTTGAAGCTAAATTATTTGTTAAGCATGGATTTGAAGGTAAACCTCCTACATCGCATTGATTTGAAGCTAAATCATGAGTTTCGCATGGATCAGAAGCTAACACGTTTGTTTCGCCTGCATTTGAAGCTATATCATTTATATCGCAAATATTTGAAGCGAAATCATTTGTTAAGCATGGATTTGAAGGTAAACCTTCTACATCGCATTGATTTGAAGCTAAATCATGAGTTTCGCATGGATTAGAAGCTAACTAGTTTGTTTCGCCTGCATTTGAAGCTATATCATTTATATCGCAAGTATTTGAAGCTAAATCATTTGTTAAGCATGGATTTGAAGGTATACCTTCTACATCGCATTGATTTGAAGCTAAATCATGTGTTTCGCATAGATATGAAGCTATCTCGTTTGTTTCGTCTGCATTTGAAGCTGTATCATTTATACCGCAAGTATCTGAACCTAAATCATTTGTTTCGCATGGATTTGAAGCTAAGCCTTCTACTTTGCATTGATTTGAAGCTAAATCAAGTTTATCGCATGGATTTTGAAGCTAACTCGTTTGATCGTCTGCATTTGAAGCTTTTTCACTTATATCCCAAGTGTTTGAAGCTAAATCATTTGTTAAGCATTGATTTGAAGGTAAACCTTCTACATCGCATTGATTTGTAGCTAAATCATGAGTTTCGCATGGATTAGAAGCTAACTCGTTTGTTCCGCCTGCATTTGAAGCTATATCATTTATATCGCAAGTGTTTGAAGCTAAATCATTTGTGTTGCATGGATTTGAAGCTAATCCTTCTACTTCGCATTTATTTGAAGCTAAATCAAGTTTATCGCATGGATTTTGTGGCTAACTTATTTGATCGTCTGCATTTGAAGCTATATCACTTATATCCAACTGTTTGAAGCTAAATTATTTGTTAAGCATGGATTTGAAGGTAAACCTCCTACATCGCATTGATTTGAAGCTAAATCATGAGTTTCGCATGGATTAGAAGCTAACACGTTTGTTTCGCCTGCATTTGAAGCTATATCATTTATATCGCAAATATTTGAAGCGAAATCATTTGTTAAGCATGGATTTGAAAGTAAACCTTCTACATCGCATTGATTTGAAGCTAAATCATGAGTTTCGCATGGATTAGAAGCTAACTAGTTTGTTTCGCCTGCATTTGAAGCTATATCATTTATATCGCAAGTATTTGAAGCTAAATCATTTGTGTACCACGGATTTGAAGCTAACCCTTCTACTTCGCATTGATTTGAAGCTAAATCAAGTTTATCGCATGGATTTTGAATCTAACTCGTTTGATCGTCTGCATTTGATGCCATATCACTTATATCCCAAGTGTTTGAAGCTAAATCATTTTTTAAGCTTGGATTTGAAGGTAAACCTTCTACATCGCATTGATTTGAAGCTAAATCAAGTTTATCGCATGGATTTTGAAGCTAACTCGTTTGATCGTCTGCATTTGAAGCTTTTTCACTTATATCCCAAGTGTTTGAAGCTAAATCATTTTTTAAGCATGGATTTGAAGGTAAACCTTCTACATCGCATTGATTTGAAGCTAAATCATGAGTTTCGCATGGATTAGAAGCTAACTCGTTTGTTTCGCCTGCATTTGAAGCTGTATCACTTATACCGCAAGTATCTGAACCTAAATCATTTGTTTCGCATGGATTGGAAGCTAAGCCTTCTACTTCGCATTGATTTGAAGCTAAATCAATTTTATCGCATGGATTTTGAAGCTAACTCGTTTGATCGTCTGCATTTCAAGCTATATCACTTATATCCCAAATTGTTTGAAGCTTAATCATTTGTTGCGCATGGATTTGAAGGTGAACCTTCTACATCGCATTGATTTGAAGCTAAATCATAAGTTTCGCATGGATTAGAAGCTAACACGTTTGTTTCGCCTGCATTTGAAGCTATATCATTTATATCGCAAGTATTTGAAGCTAAATCATTTGTTAAGCATGGATTTGAAGGTATACCTTCTACATCGCATTGATTTGAAGCTAAATCATGTGTTTCGCATAGATATGAAACTATCTCGTTTGTTTCGTCTGCATTTGAAGCTGTATCATTTATACCGCAAGTATCTGAACCTAAATCATTTGTTTCGCATGGATTTGAAGCTAAGCCTTCTACTTTGCATTGATTTGAAGCTAAATCAAGTTTATCGCATGGATTTTGAAGCTAACTCGTTTGATCGTCTGCATTTGAAGCTTTTTCACTTATATCCCAAGTGTTTGAAGCTAAATCATTTGTTAAGCATTGATTTGAAGGTAAACCTTCTACATCGCATTGATTTGTAGCTAAATCATGAGTTTCGCATGGATTAGAAGCTAACTCGTTTGTTCCGCCTGCATTTGAAGCTATATCATTTATATCGCAAGTGTTTGAAGCTAAATCATTTGTGTTGCATGGATTTGAAGCTAATCCTTCTACTTCGCATTTATTTGAAGCTAAATCAAGTTTATCGCATGGATTTTGTGGCTAACTTGTTTGATCGTCTGCATTTAAAGCTATATCACTTATATCCAACTGTTTGAAGCTAAATTATTTGTTAAGCATGGATTTGAAGGTAAACCTCCTACATCGCATTGATTTGAAGCTAAATCATGAGTTTCGCATGGATTAGAAGCTAACACGTTTGTTTCGCCTGCATTTGAAGCTATATCATTTATATCGCAAATATTTGAAGCGAAATCATTTGTTAAGCATGGATTTGAAGGTAAACCTTCTACATCGCATTGATTTGAAGCTAAATCATGAGTTTCGCATGGATTAGAAGCTAACTAGTTTGTTTCGCCTGCATTTGAAGCTATATCATTTATATCGCAAGTATTTGAAGCTAAATCATTTGTGTTCCACGGATTTGAAGCTAACCCTTCTACTTCGCATTGATTTGAAGCTAAATCAAGTTTATCGCATGGATTTTGAATCTAACTCGTTTGATCGTCTGCATTTGATGCCATATCACTTATATCCCAAGTGTTTGAAGCTAAATCATTTTTTAAGCTTGGATTTGAAGGTAAACCTTCTACATCGCATTGATTTGAAGCTAAATCAAGTTTATCGCATGGATTTTGAAGCTAACTCGTTTGATCGTCTGCATTTGAAGCTTTTTCACTTATATCCCAAGTGTTTGAAGCTAAATCATTTGTTAAGCATGGATTTGAAGGTAAAACTTCCACATCGCATTGATTTGAATCTAAATCAAGTTTATCGCATGGATTTTGAAGCTAACTCGTTTGATCGCCTGCATTTGAAGCTATATCACATATATCACAAGTATTTGAAGCTAAATCATTTGTGTTGCATGGATTTGAAGCTCATCCTTCTACTTCGCATTGATTTGAAGATAAATCAAGTTTATCGCATGGATTTTGAAGCTAACTCGTTTGATCGTCTGCATTTGATGCCATATCACTTATATCCCAAGTGTTTGAAGCTAAATCATTTTTTAAGTATGGATTTGAAGGTAAACCTTCTACATCGCATTGATTTGAAGCTAAATCATGAGTTTCGCATGGATTAGAAGCTAACACGTTTGTTTCGCCTGCATTTGAAGCTATATCATTCATATCGCAAGTATTCGAAGCTAAATCATTTGTTAAGCATGGATTTGAAGGTAAACCTTCTACATCGCATTGATTTGAAGCTAAATCATGTGTTTCGCATAGATATGAAGCTATCTCGTTTGTTTCGTCTGCATTTGAAGCTGAATCATTTATACCGCAAGTATCTGAACCTAATTCATTTGTTTCGCATGGATTTGAAGCTAAGCCTTCTACTTTGCATTGATTTGAAGCTAAATCAAGTTTATCGCATGGATTTTGAAGCTAACTCGTTTGATCGTCTGCATTTGAAGCTTTTTCACTTATATCCCAAGTGTTTGAAGCTAAATCATTTGTTAAGCATTGATTTGAAGGTAAACCTTCCACATCGCATTGATTTGAAGCTAAATCATGAGTTTCGCATGGATTAGAAGCTAACTCGTTTGTTTCGCCTGCATTTGAAGCTATATCATTTATGTCGCAAGTATTTGAAGCTAAATCATTTGTGTTGCATGGATTTGAAGCTAATCCTTCTACTTCGCATTGATTTGAAGCTAAATCAAGTTTATCGCATGGATTTTGAATCTAACTCGTTTGATCGTCTGCATTTGTTGCCATATCACTTATATCCCAAGTGTTTGAAGCTAAATCATTTTTTAAGCATGGATTTGAAGATAAACCTTCTACATCGCATTGATTTGAAGCTAAATCATGAGTTTCGCATGGATTAGAAGCTAACACGTTTGTTTCGCCTGCATTTGAAGCTATATCATTTATATCGCAAGTATTTGAAGCTAAATCATTTGTTAAGCACGGATTTGAATGTATACCTTCTACATCGCATTGATTTGAAGCTAAATCATGAGTTTCGCATGGATTAGAAGCTAACTAGTTTGTTTCGCCTGCATTTGAAGCTATATCATTTATATCGCAAGTATTTGAAGCTAAATCATTTGTTAAGCATGGATTTGAAGGTATACCTTCTACATCGCATTGATTTGAAGCTAAATCATGTGTTTCGCATAGATATGAAGCTATCTCGTTTGTTTCGTCTGCATTTGAAGCTGTATCATTTATACCGCAAGTATCTGAACCTAAATCATTTGTTTCGCATGGATTTGAAGCTAAGCCTTCTACTTTGCATTGATTTGAAGCTAAATCAAGTTTATCGCATGGATTTTGAATCTAACTCGTTTGATCGTCTGCATTTGATGCCATATCACATATATCCCAAGTGTTTGAAGCTAAATCATTTTTTAAGCTTGGATTTGAAGGTAAACCTTCTACATCGCATTGATTTGAAGCTAAATCAAGTTTATCGCATGGATTTTGAAGCTAACTCGTTTGATCGTCTGCATTTGAAGCTTTTTCACTTATATCCCAAGTGTTTGAAGCTAAATCATTTTTTAAGCATGGATTTGAAGGTAAACCTTCTACATCGCATTGATTTGAAGCTAAATCATGAGTTTCGCATTGATTAGAAGCTAACTCGTTTGTTTCGCCTGCATTTGAAGCTGTATCACTTATACCGCAAGTATCTGAACCTAAATCATTTGTTTCGCATGGATTGGAAGCTAAGCCTTCTACTTCGCATTGATTTGAAGCTAAATCAATTTTATCGCATGGATTTTGAAGCTAACTCGTTTGATCGTCTGCATTTCAAGCTATATCACTTATATCCCAAATTGTTTGAAGCTTAATCATTTGTTGCGCATGGATTTGAAGGTGAACCTTCTACATCGCATTGATTTGAAGCTAAATCATAAGTTTCGCATGGATTAGAAGCTAACACGTTTGTTTCGCCTGCATTTGAAGCTATATCATTTATATCGCAAGTATTTGAAGCTAAATCATTTGTTAAGCATGGATTTGAAGGTATACCTTCTACATCGCATTGATTTGAAGCTAAATCATGTGTTTCGCATAGATATGAAGCTATCTCGTTTGTTTCGTCTGCATTTGAAGCTGTATCATTTATACCGCAAGTATCTGAACCTAAATCATTTGTTTCGCATGGATTTGAAGCTAAGCCTTCTACTTTGCATTGATTTGAAGCTAAATCAAGTTTATCGCATGGATTTTGAAGCTAACTCGTTTGATCGTCTGCATTTGAAGCTTTTTCACTTATATCCCAAGTGTTTGAAGCTAAATCATTTGTTAAGCATTGATTTGAAGGTAAACCTTCTACATCGCATTGATTTGTAGCTAAATCATGAGTTTCGCATGGATTAGAAGCTAACTCGTTTGTTCCGCCTGCATTTGAAGCTATATCATTTATATCGCAAGTGTTTGAAGCTAAATCATTTGTGTTGCATGGATTTGAAGCTAATCCTTCTACTTCGCATTTATTTGAAGCTAAATCAAGTTTATCGCATGGATTTTGTGGCTAACTTGTTTGATCGTCTGCATTTAAAGCTATATCACTTATATCCAACTGTTTGAAGCTAAATTATTTGTTAAGCATGGATTTGAAGGTAAACCTCCTACATCGCATTGATTTGAAGCTAAATCATGAGTTTCGCATGGATTAGAAGCTAACACGTTTGTTTCGCCTGCATTTGAAGCTATATCATTTATATCGCAAATATTTGAAGCGAAATCATTTGTTAAGCATGGATTTGAAGGTAAACCTTCTACATCGCATTGATTTGAAGCTAAATCATGAGTTTCGCATGGATTAGAAGCTAACTAGTTTGTTTCGCCTGCATTTGAAGCTATATCATTTATATCGCAAGTATTTGAAGCTAAATCATTTGTGTTCCACGGATTTGAAGCTAACCCTTCTACTTCGCATTGATTTGAAGCTAAATCAAGTTTAACGCATGGATTTTGAATCTAACTCGTTTGATCGTCTGCATTTGATGCCATATCACTTATATCCCAAGTGTTTGAAGCTAAATCATTTTTTAAGCTTGGATTTGAAGGTAAACCTTCTACATCGCATTGATTTGAAGCTAAATCAAGTTTATCGCATGGATTTTGAAGCTAACTCGTTTGATCGTCTGCATTTGAAGCTTTTTCACTTATATCCCAAGTGTTTGAAGCTAAATCATTTTTTAAGCATGGATTTGAAGGTAAACCTTCTACATCGCATTGATTTGAAGCTAAATCATGAGTTTCGCATGGATTAGAAGCTAACTCGTTTGTTTCGCCTGCATTTGAAGCTGTATCACTTATACCGCAAGTATCTGAACCTAAATCATTTGTTTCGCATGGATTGGAAGCTAAGCCTTCTACTTCGCATTGATTTGAAGCTAAATCAATTTGATCGCATGGATTTTGAAGCTAACTCGTTTGATCGTCTGCATTTCAAGCTATATCACTTATATCCCAAATTGTTTGAAGCTTAATCATTTGTTGCGCATGGATTTGAAGGTGAACCTTCTACATCGCATTGATTTGAAGCTAAATCATAAGTTTCGCATGGATTAGAAGCTAGCTCGTATGTTTCGCCTGCATTTGAAGCTATATCATTTATATCGCTAGTATTTGAAGCTAAATCATTTGTGTTGCATGGATTTGAAGCTCATCCTTCTACTTCGCATTTATTTGAATCTAAATCAAATTTATCGCGTGGATTATGTAGCTAACTCGTTTGATCGTCTGCATTTGAAGCTATATCAGTTATATCCCAAGTGTTTGAAGCTAAATTATTTGTTAAGCATGGATTTGAAGGTAAACCTTCCACATCGCATTGATTTGAAGCTAAATCAAGTTTATCGCATGGATTTTGAAGCTAACTCGTTTGATCGCCTGCATTTGAAGCTATATCACATATATCACAAGTATTTGAAGCTAAATCATTTGTGTTGCATGGATTTGAAGCTCATCCTTCTACTTCGCATTGATTTGAAGATAAATCAAGTTTATCGCATGGATTTTGAAGCTAACTCGTTTGATCGTCTGCATTTGATGCCATATCACTTATATCCCAAGTGTTTGAAGCTAAATCATTTTTTAAGCATGGATTTGAAGGTAAACCTTCTACATCGCATTGATTTGAAGCTAAATCATGAGTTTCGCATGGATTAGAAGCTAACACGTTTGTTTCGCCTGCATTTGAAGCTATATCATTCATATCGCAAGTATTCGAAGCTAAATCATTTGTTAAGCATGGATTTGAAGGTAAACCTTCTACATCGCATTGATTTGAAGGTAAATCATGTGTTTCGCATAGATATGAAGCTATCTCGTTTGTTTCGTCTGCATTTGAAGCTGAATCATTTATACCGCAAGTATCTGAACCTAATTCATTTGTTTCGCATGGATTTGAAGCTAAGCCTTCTACTTTGCATTGATTTGAAGCTAAATCAAGTTTATCGCATGGATTTTGAAGCTAACTCGTTTGATCGTCTGCATTTGAAGCTTTTTCACTTATATCCCAAGTGTTTGAAGCTAAATCATTTGTTAAGCATGGATTTGAAGGTAAACCTTCCACATCGCATTGATTTGAAGCTAAATCAAGTTTATCGCATGGATTTTGAAGCTAACTCGTTTGATCGCCTGCATTTGAAGCTATATCACATATATCACAAGTATTTGAAGCTAAATCATTTGTGTTGCATGGATTTGAAGCTCATCCTTCTACTTCGCATTGATTTGAAGATAAATCAAGTTTATCGCATGGATTTTGAAGCTAACTCGTTTGATCGTCTGCATTTGATGCCATATCACTTATATCCCAAGTGTTTGAAGCTAAATCATTTTTTAAGCATGGATTTGAAGGTAAACCTTCTACATCGCATTGATTTGAAGCTAAATCATGAGTTTCGCATGGATTAGAAGCTAACACGTTTGTTTCGCCTGCATTTGAAGCTATATCATTCATATCGCAAGTATTCGAAGCTAAATCATTTGTTAAGCATGGATTTGAAGGTAAACCTTCTACATCGCATTGATTTGAAGCTAAATCATGAGTTTCGCATGGATTAGAAGCTAACTAGCTTGTTTCGCCTGCATTTGAAGCTATATCATTTATATGGCAAGTATTTGAAGCTAAATCATTTGTGTTCCACGGATTTGAAGCTAACCCTTCTACTTCGCATTGATTTGAAGCTAAATCAAGTTTATCGCATGGATTTTGAATCTAACTCGTTTGATCGTCTGCATTTGATGCCATATCACTTATATCCCAAGTGTTTGAAGCTAAATCATTTTTTAAGCTTGGATTTGAAGGTAAACCTTCTACATCGCATTGATTTGAAGCTAAATCAAGTTTATCGCATGGATTTTGAAGCTAACTCGTTTGATCGTCTGCATTTGAAGCTTTTTCACTTATATCCCAAGTGTTTGAAGCTAAATCATTTTTTAAGCATGGATTTGAAGGTAAACCTTCTACATCGCAATGATTTGAAGCTAAATCATGAGTTTCGCATGGATTAGAAGCTAACTCGTTTGTTTCGCCTGCATTTGAAGCTGTATCACTTATACCGCAAGTATCTGAACCTAAATCATTTGTTTCGCATGGATTGGAAGCTAAGCCTTCTACTTCGCATTGATTTGAAGCTAAATCAATTTTATCGCATGGATTTTGTAGCTAACTCGTTTGATCGTCTGCATTTCAAGCTATATCACTTATATCCCAAATTGTTTGAAGCTTAATCATTTGTTGCGCATGGATTTGAAGGTGAACCTTCTACATCGCATTGATTTGAAGCTAAATCATGTGTTTCGCATAGATATGAAGCTATCTCGTTTGTTTCGTCTGCATTTGAAGCTGTATCATTTATACCGCAAGTATCTGAACCTAAATCATTTGTTTCGCATGGATTTGAAGCTAAGCCTTCTACTTTGCATTGATTTGAAGCTAAATCAAGTTTATCGCATGGATTTTGAAGCTAACTCGTTTGATCGTCTGCATTTGAAGCTTTTTCACTTATATCCCAAGTGTTTGAAGCTAAATCATTTGTTAAGCATTGATTTGAAGGTAAACCTTCTACATCGCATTGATTTGTAGCTAAATCATGAGTTTCGCATGGATTAGAAGCTAACTCGTTTGTTCCGCCTGCATTTGAAGCTATATCATTTATATCGCAAGTGTTTGAAGCTAAATCATTTGTGTTGCATGGATTTGAAGCTAATCCTTCTACTTCGCATTTATTTGAAGCTAAATCAAGTTTATCGCATGGATTTTGTGGCTAACTTGTTTGATCGTCTGCATTTAAAGCTATATCACTTATATCCAACTATTTGAAGCTAAATTATTTGTTAAGCATGGATTTGAAGGTAAACCTCCTACATCGCATTGATTTGAAGCTAAATCATGAGTTTCGCATGGATTAGAAGCTAACACGTTTGTTTCGCCTGCATTTGAAGCTATATCATTTATATCGCAAATATTTGAAGCGAAATCATTTGTTAAGCATGGATTTGAAGGTAAACCTTCTACATCGCATTGATTTGAAGCTAAATCATGAGTTTCGCATGGATTAGAAGCTAACTAGTTTGTTTCGCCTGCATTAGAAGCTATATCATTTATATCGCAAGTATTTGAAGCTAAATCATTTGTGTTCCACGGATTTGAAGCTAACCCTTCTACTTCGCATTGATTTGAAGCTAAATCAAGTTTATCGCATGGATTTTGAATCTAACTCGTTTGATCGTCTGCATTTGATGCCATATCACTTATATCCCAAGTGTTTGAAGCTAAATCATTTTTTAAGCTTGGATTTGAAGGTAAACCTTCTACATCGCATTGATTTGAAGCTAAATCAAGTTTATCGCATGGATTTTGAAGCTAACTCGTTTGATCGTCTGCATTTGAAGCTTTTTCACTTATATCCCAAGTGTTTGAAGCTAAATCATTTTTTAAGCATGGATTTGAAGCTCATCCTTCTACTTCGCATTGATTTGAAGATAAATCAAGTTTATCGCATGGATTTTGAAGCTAACTCGTTTGATCGTCTGCATTTGAAGCTATATCACTTATATCCCAAGTGTTTGAAGCTAAATTATTTGTTAAGCATGGATTTGAAGGTAAACCTCCTACATCGCATTGATTTGAAGCTAAATCATGAGTTTCGCATGGATTAGAAGGTAACTAGTTTGTTTCGCCTGCATTTGAAGCTATATCATTTATATCGCAAGTATTTGAAGCTAAATTATTTGTGTTCCACGGATTTGAAGCTAATCCTTCTACTTCGCATTGATTTGAAGCTAAATCAAGTTTATCGCATGGATTTTGAATCTAACTCGTTTGATCGTCTGCATTTGATGCCATATCACTTATATCCCAAGTGTTTGAAGCTAAATCATTTTTTAAGCATGGATTTGAAGGTAAACCTTCTACATCGCATTGATTTGAAGCTAAATCATGTGTTTCGCATAGATATGAAGCTATCTCGTTTGTTTCGCCTGCATTTGAAGCTATATCATTTATATCGCAAGTATTTGAAGCTAAATCATTTGTGTTCCACGGATTTGAAGCTAACCCTTCTACTTCGCATTGATTTGAAGCTAAATCAAGTTTATCGCATGGATTTTGAATCTAACTCGTTTGATCGTCTGCATTTGATGCCATATCACTTATATCCCAAGTGTTTGAAGCTAAATCATTTTTTAAGCTTGGATTTGAAGGTAAACCTTCTACATCGCATTGATTTGAAGCTAAATCAAGTTTATCGCATGGATTTTGAAGCTAACTCGTTTGATCGTCTGCATTTGAAGCTTTTTCACTTATATCCCAAGTGTTTGAAGCTAAATCATTTTTTAAGCATGGATTTGAAGGTAAACCTTCTACATCGCAATGATTTGAAGCTAAATCATGAGTTTCGCATGGATTAGAAGCTAACTCGTTTGTTTCGCCTGCATTTGAAGCTGTATCACTTATACCGCAAGTATCTGAACCTAAATCATTTGTTTCGCATGGATTGGAAGCTAAGCCTTCTACTTCGCATTGATTTGAAGCTAAATCAATTTTATCGCATGGATTTTGTAGCTAACTCGTTTGATCGTCTGCATTTCAAGCTATATCACTTATATCCCAAATTGTTTGAAGCTTAATCATTTGTTGCGCATGGATTTGAAGGTGAACCTTCTACATCGCATTGATTTGAAGCTAAATCATGTGTTTCGCATAGATATGAAGCTATCTCGTTTGTTTCGTCTGCATTTGAAGCTGTATCATTTATACCGCAAGTATCTGAACCTAAATCATTTGTTTCGCATGGATTTGAAGCTAAGCCTTCTACTTTGCATTGATTTGAAGCTAAATCAAGTTTATCGCATGGATTTTGAAGCTAACTCGTTTGATCGTCTGCATTTGAAGCTTTTTCACTTATATCCCAAGTGTTTGAAGCTAAATCATTTGTTAAGCATTGATTTGAAGGTAAACCTTCTACATCGCATTGATTTGTAGCTAAATCATGAGTTTCGCATGGATTAGAAGCTAACTCGTTTGTTCCGCCTGCATTTGAAGCTATATCATTTATATCGCAAGTGTTTGAAGCTAAATCATTTGTGTTGCATGGATTTGAAGCTAATCCTTCTACTTCGCATTTATTTGAAGCTAAATCAAGTTTATCGCATGGATTTTGTGGCTAACTTATTTGATCGTCTGCATTTGAAGCTATATCACTTATATCCAACTGTTTGAAGCTAAATTATTTGTTAAGCATGGATTTGAAGGTAAACCTCCTACATCGCATTGATTTGAAGCTAAATCATGAGTTTCGCATGGATTAGAAGCTAACACGTTTGTTTCGCCTGCATTTGAAGCTATATCATTTATATCGCAAATATTTGAAGCGAAATCATTTGTTAAGCATGGATTTGAAGGTAAACCTTCTACATCGCATTGATTTGAAGCTAAATCATGAGTTTCGCATGGATTAGAAGCTAACTAGTTTGTTTCGCCTGCATTTGAAGCTATATCATTTATATCGCAAGTATTTGAAGCTAAATCATTTGTGTTCCACGGATTTGAAGCTAACCCTTCTACTTCGCATTGATTTGAAGCTAAATCAAGTTTATCGCATGGATTTTGAATCTAACTCGTTTGATCGTCTGCATTTGATGCCATATCACTTATATCCCAAGTGTTTGAAGCTAAATCATTTTTTAAGCTTGGATTTGAAGGTAAACCTTCTACATCGCATTGATTTGAAGCTAAATCAAGTTTATCGCATGGATTTTGAAGCTAACTCGTTTGATCGTCTGCATTTGAAGCTTTTTCACTTATATCCCAAGTGTTTGAAGCTAAATCATTTTTTAAGCATGGATTTGAAGCTCATCCTTCTACTTCGCATTGATTTGAAGATAAATCAAGTTTATCGCATGGATTTTGAAGCTAACTCGTTTGATCGTCTGCATTTGAAGCTATATCACTTATATCCCAAGTGTTTGAAGCTAAATTATTTGTTAAGCATGGATTTGAAGGTAAACCTCCTACATCGCATTGATTTGAAGCTAAATCATGAGTTTCGCATGGATTAGAAGGTAACTAGTTTGTTTCGCCTGCATTTGAAGCTATATCATTTATATCGCAAGTATTTGAAGCTAAATCATTTGTGTTCCACGGATTTGAAGCTAATCCTTCTACTTCGCATTGATTTGAAGCTAAATCAAGTTTATCGCATGGATTTTGAATCTAACTCGTTTGATCGTCTGCATTTGATGCCATATCACTTATATCCCAAGTGTTTGAAGCTAAATCATTTTTTAAGCATGGATTTGAAGGTAAACATTCTACATCGCATTGATTTGAAGCTAAATCATGTGTTTCGCATAGATATGAAGCTATCTCGTTTGTTTCGTCTGCATTTGAAGCTGTATCATTTATACCGCAAGTATCTGAACCTAAATCATTTGTTTCGCATGGATTTGAAGCTAAGCCTTCTACTTTGCATTGATTTGAAGCTAAATCAAGTTTATCGCATGGATTTTTAAGCTAACTCGTTTGATCGTCTGCATTTGAAGCATTTTCACTTATATCCCAAGTGTTTGAACCTAAATCATTTTTTAAGCATGGATTTGAAGGTAAATCTTCTACATCGCATTGATTTGAAGCTAAATCATGATTTTCGCATGGATTCGAAGCTAACACGTTTGCTTCGCCTGCATTTGAAGCTATATCATTTATATCGCAAGTATTTGAAGCTAAATCATTTGTTCAGCATGGATTTGAAGGTAAACCTTCTACATCGCATTGATTTGAAGCTAAATCATGTGTTTCGCATAGATATGAAGCTAACTCGTTTGCTTCGTCTGAATTTGAAGCTGTATTATTTTTACCGCAAGTATCTGAACCTAAATCATTTGTTTCGCATGGATTTGAAGCTCATCCTTCTACTTCGCATTCATTTGAAGCTAAATCAAGTTTATCGCATGGATTTTGAAGCTAACTCGTTTGATCGTCTGCATTTGAAGCATTTTCACTTATATCCCAAGTGTTTGAACCTAAATCATTTTTTAAGCATGGATTTGAAGGTAAATCTTCTACATCGCATTGATTTGAAGCTAAATCATGATTTTCGCATGGATTCGAAGCTAACACGTTTGCTTCGCCTGCATTTGAAGCTATATCATTTATATCGCAAGTATTTGAAGCTAAATCATTTGTTCAGCATGGATTTGAAGGTAAACCTTCTACATCGCATTGATTTGAAGCTAAATCATGTGTTTCGCATAGATATGAAGCTAACTCGTTTGCTTCGTCTGAATTTGAAGCTGTATTATTTATACCGCAAGTATCTGAACCTAAATCATTTGTCTCGCATGGATTTGAAGCTAAGCCTCCTACTTCGCATTGATTTGAAGCTAAATCAAGTTTATCGCATGGATTTTGAAGCTAACTCGTTTGATCGTCTGCATTTGAAGCTATATCACTTATATCCCAAGTGTTTGAAGCTAAATTATTTGTTAAGCATGGATTTGAATGTAAACCTCCTACATCGCATTGATTTGAAGCTAAATCATGAGTTTCGCATGGATTAGAATCTAACACGTTTGTTTCGCCTGCATTTGAAGCTATATCATTTATATCGCAAATATTTGAAGCGAAATCATTTGTTAAGCATGGATTTGAAGGTAAACCTTCTACATCGCATTGATTTGAAGCTAAATCATGAGTTTCGCATGGACTAGAAGCTAACTAGTATGTTTCGCCTGCATTTGAAGCTATATCATTTATATCGCAAGTATTTGAAGCTAAATCATTTGTGTTCCACGGATTTGAAGCTGATCCTTCTACTTCGCATTGATTTGAAGCTAAATCAAGTTTATCGCATGGATTTTGAATCTAACTCGTTTGATCGTCTGCATTTGATGCCATATCACTTATATCCCAAGTGTTTGAAGCTAAATCATTTTTTAAGCATGGATTTGAAGGTAAACCTTCTACATCGCATTGATTTGAAGCTAAATCATGAGTTTCGCATGGATTAGAAGCTAACACGTTTGTTTCGCCTGCATTTGAAGCTATATCATTTATATCGCAAGTATTTGAAGCTAAATCATTTGTTAAGCATGGATTTGAAGGTATACCTTCTACATCGCATTGATTTGAAGCTAAATCATGTGTTTCGCATAGATATGAAGCTATCTCGTTTGTTTCGTCTGCATTTGAAGCTGTATCATTTATACCGCAAGTATCTGGACCTAAATCATTTGTTTCGCATGGATTGGAAGCTAATCCTTCTACTTCGCATTGATTTGAAGCTAAATCAAGTTTATCGCATGGATTTTGAAGCTAACTCGTTTGATCGTCTGCATTTCAAGCTATATCACTTATATCCCAACTGTTTGAAGCTAAATCATTTGTTGCGCATGGATTTGAAGGTGAACCTTCTACATCGCATTGATTTGAAGCTAAATCATGAGTTTCGCATGGATTAGAAGCTAACTCGTTTGTTTCGCCTGCATTTGAAGCTATATCATTTATGTCGCAAGTATTTGAAGCTAAATCATTTGTGTTGCATGGATTTGAAGCTCATCCTTCTACTTCGCATTGATTTGAATCTAAATCAAATTTATCGCGTGGATTATGTAGCAACTCGTTTGATCGTCTGCATTTCAAGCTATATCACTTATATCCCAACTGTTTGAAGCTAAATCATTTGTTGCGCATGGATTTGAAGGTGAACCTTCTACATCGCATTGATTTGAAGCTAAATCATGAGTTTCGCATGGATTAGAAGCTAACTCGTTTGTTTCGCCTGCATTTGAAGCTATATCATTTATGTCGCAAGTATTTGAAGCTAAATCATTTGTGTTGCATGGATTTGAAGCTCATCCTTCTACTTCGCATTGATTTGAATCAAAATCAAATTTATCGCGTGGATTATGTAGCTAACTCGTTTGATCGTCTGCATTTGAAGCTATATCACTTATATCCCAACTGTTTGAAGCTAAATCATTTGTTGCGCATGGATTTGAAGGTGAACCTTCTACATCGCATTGATTTGAAGCTAAATCATGAGTTTCGCATGGATTAGAAGCTAACTCGTTTGTTTCGCCTGCATTTGAAGCTATATCATTTATGTCGCAAGTATTTGAAGCTAAATCATTTGTGTTGCATGGATTTGAAGCTCATCCTTCTACTTCGCATTGATTTGAATCAAAATCAAATTTATCGCGTGGATTATGTAGCTAACTCGTTTGATCGTCTGCATTTGAAGCTATATCACTTATATCCCAACTGTTTGAAGCTAAATCATTTGTTGCGCATGGATTTGAAGGTGAACCTTCTACATCGCATTGATTTGAAGCTAAATCATGAGTTTCGCATGGATTAGAAGCTAACTCGTTTGTTTCGCCTGCATTTGAAGCTATATCATTTATGTCGCAAGTATTTGAAGCTAAATCATTTGTGTTGCATGGATTGAAGCTCATCCTTCTACTTCGCATTGATTTGAATCTAAATCAAATTTATCGCGTGGATTATGTAGCTAACTCGTTTGATCGTCTGCATTTGAAGCTATATCAGTTATATCCCAAGTGTTTGAAGCTAAATTATTTGTTAAGCATGGATTTGAAGGTAAACCTTCCACATCGCATTGATTTGAAGCTAAATCAAGTTTATCGCATGGATTTTGGAGCTAACTCGTTTGATCGCCTGCATTTGAAGCTATATCACATATATCACAAGTGTTTGAAGCTAAATCATTTGTTAAGCATGGATTTGAAGGTAAACCTTCTACATCGCATTGATTTGAACCTAAATCATGGGTTTCGCATAGATATGAAGCTATCTCGTTTGTTTCGTCTGCATTTGAAGCTGTATCATTTATACCGCAAGTATCTGAACCTAAATCATTTGTTTCGCATGGATTTGAAGCTAAGCCTTCTACTTTGCATTGATTTGAAGCTAAATCAAGTTTATCGCATGGATTTTGAAGCTAACTCGTTTGATCGTCTGCATTTGAAGCTTTTTCAATTATATCCCAAGTGTTTGAAGCTAAATCATTTGTTAAGCATTGATTTGAAGGTAAACCTTCCACATCGCATTGATTTGAAGCTAAATCATGAGTTTCGCATGGATTAGAAGCTAACTCGTTTGTTTCGCCTGCATTTGAAGCTATATCATTTATGTCGCAAGTATTTTAAGTTAAATCATTTGTGTTGCATGGATTTGAAGCTCACCCTTCTACTTCGCATTGATTTGAAGCTAAATCAAGTTTATCGCATGGATTTTGGAGCTAACTCGTTTGATCGCCTGCATTTGAAGCTATATCACATATATCACAAGTGTTTGAAGCTAAATCATTTGTTAAGCATGGATTTGAAGGTAAACCTTCTACATCGCATTGATTTGAAGCTAAATCATGGGTTTCGCATAGATATGAAGCTAACTCGTTTGTTTCGTCTGCATTTGAAGCTGTATCACTTATACCGCAAGTATCTGGACCTAAATCATTTGTTTCGCATGGATTGGAAGCTAAGCCTTCTACTTCGCATTGATTTGAAGCTAAATCAAGTTTATCGCATGGATTTTGATGCTAACTCGTTTGATCGTCTGCATTTGATGCCATATCACTTATATCCCAAGTGTTTGAAGCTAAATCATTTTTTAAGTATGGATTTGAAGGTAAACCTTCTACATCGCATTGATTTGAAGCTAAATCATGAGTTTCGCATGGATTAGAAGCTAACACGTTTGTTTCGCCTGCATTTGAAGCTATATCATTTATATCGCTAGTATTTGAAGCTAAATCATTTGTGTTCCACGGATTTGAAGCTGATCCTTCTACTTCGCATTGATTTGAAGCTAAATCAAGTTTATCGCATGGATTTTGAATCTAACTCGTTTGATCGTCTGCATTTGATGCCATATCACTTATATCCCAAGTGTTTGAAGCTAAATCATTTTTTAAGCATGGATTTGAAGGTAAACCTTCTACATCGCATTGATTTGAAGCTAAATCATGAGTTTCGCATGGATTAGAAGCTAACACGTTTGTTTCGCCTGCATTTGAAGCTGTATCATTTATATCGCTAGTATTTGAAGCTAATCATTTGTGTTCCACGGATTTGAAGCTGATCCTTCTACTTCGCATTGATTTGAAGCTAAATCAAGTTTATCGCATGGATTTTGAATCTAACTCGTTTGATCGTCTGCATTTGATGCCATATCACTTATATCCCAAGTGTTTGAAGCTAAATCATTTTTTAAGCATGGATTTGAAGGTAAACCTTCTACATCGCATTGATTTGAAGCTAAATCATGAGTTTCGCATGGATTAGAAGCTAACACGTTTGTTTCGCCTGCATTTGAAGCTATATCATTTATATCGCAAGTATCTGAAGCTAAATCATTTGTTAAGCATGGATTTGAAGGTATACCTTCTACATCGCATTGATTTGAAGCTAAATCATATGTTTCGCATAGATATGAAGCTATCTCGTTTGTTTCGTCTGCATTTGAAGCTGTATCATTTATACCGCAAGTATCTGAACCTAAATCATTTGTTTCGCATGGATTTGAAGCTAAGCCTTCTACTTTGCATTGATTTGAAGATAAATCAAGTTTATCGCATGGATTTTGAAGCTAACTCGTTTGATCGTCTGCATTTCAAGCTATATCACTTATATCCCAACTGTTTGAAGCTAAATCATTTGTTGCGCATCGATTTGATGGTGAACCTTCTACATCGCATTGATTTGAAGCTAAATCATGAGTTTCGCATGTATTAGAAGCTAACTCGTTTGTTTCGCCTGCATTTGAATCTATATCCTTTATGTCGCAAGTATTTGAAGCTAAATCATTTGTGTTGCATGGATTTGAAGCTCATCCTTCTACTTCGCATTGATTTGAAGCTAAATCAAGTTTATCGCATGGATTTTGAAGCTAACTCGTTTGATCGTCTGCATTTGAAGCTATATCACTTATATCCCAAGTGTTTGAAGCTAAATTATTTGTTAAGCATGGATTTGAAGGTAAACCTCCTACATCGCATTGATTTGAAGCTAAATCATGAGTTTCGCATGGATTAGAAGCTAACAGGTTTGTTTCGCCTGCATTTGAAGCTATATCATTTATATCGCAAATATTTGAAGCGAAATCATTTGTTAAGCATGGATTTGAAGGTAAACCTTCTACATCGCATTGATTTGAAGCTAAATCATGAGTTTCGCATGGATTAGAAGGTAACTAGTTTGTTTCGCCTGCATTTGAAGCTATATCATTTATATCGCAAGTATTTGAAGCTAAATCATTTGTGTTCCACGGATTTGAAGCTAATCCTTCTACTTCGCATTGATTTGAAGCTAAATCAAGTTTATCGCATGGATTTTGAATCTAACTCGTTTGATCGTCTGCATTTGATGCCATATCACTTATATCCCAAGTGTTTGAAGCTAAATCATTTTTTAAGCATGGATTTGAAGGTAAACCTTCTACATCGCATTGATTTGAAGCTAAATCATGAGTTTCGCATGGATTAGAATCTAACACGTTTGTTTCGCCTGCATTTGAAGCTATATCATTTATATCGCAAGTATCTGAAGCTAAATCATTTGTTAAGCATGGATTTGAAGGTATACCTTCTACATCGCATTGATTTGAAGCTAAATCATATGTTTCGCATAGATATGAAGCTATCTCGTTTGTTTCGTCTGCATTTGAAGCTGTATCATTTATACCGCAAGTATCTGAACCTAAATCATTTGTTTCGCATGGATTTGAAGCTAAGCCTTCTACTTTGCATTGATTTGAAGCTAAATCAAGTTTATCGCATGGATTTTGAAGCTAACTCGTTTGATCGTCTGCATTTGAAGCTTTTTCACTTATATCCCAAGTGTTTGAAGCTAAATCATTTGTTAAGCATTGATTTGAAGGTAAACCTTCCACATCGCATTGATTTGAAGCTAAATCATGAGTTTCGCATGGATTAGAAGCTAACACGTTTGTTTCGCCTGCATTTGAAGCTATATCATTCATATCGCAAGTATTCGAAGCTAAATCATTTGTTAAGCATGGATTTGAAGGTAAACCTTCTACATCGCATTGATTTGAAGCTAAATCATGGTTTTCGCATAGATATGAAGCTAACTCGTTTGTTTCGTCTGCATTTGAAGCTGTATCACTTATACCGCAAGTATCTGGACCTAAATCATTTGTTTCGCATGGATTGGAAGCTAAGCCTTCTACTTCGCATTGATTTGAAGCTAAATCAAGTTTATCGCATGGATTTTGAAGCTAACTCGTTTGATCGTCTGCATTTCAAGCTATATCACTTATATCCCAACTGTTTGAAGCTAAATCATTTGTTGCGCATCGATTTGATGGTGAACCTTCTACATCGCATTGATTTGAAGCTAAATCATGAGTTTCGCATGTATTAGAAGCTAACTCGTTTGTTTCGCCTGCATTTGAAGCTATATCCTTTATGTCGCAAGTATTTGAAGCTAAATCATTTGTGTTGCATGGATTTGAAGCTCATCCTTCTACTTCGCATTGATTTGAAGCTAAATCAAGTTTATCGCATGGATTTTGAAGCTAACTCGTTTGATCGTCTGCATTTGAAGCTATATCACTTATATCCCAAGTGTTTGAAGCTAAATTATTTGTTAAGCATGGATTTGAAGGTAAACCTCCTACATCGCATTGATTTGAAGCTAAATCATGAGTTTCGCATGGATTAGAAGCTAACAGGTTTGTTTCGCCTGCATTTGAAGCTATATCATTTATATCGCAAATATTTGAAGCGAAATAATTTGTTAAGCATGGATTTGAAGGTAAACCTTCTACATCGCATTGATTTGAAGCTAAATCATGAGTTTCGCATGGATTAGAAGGTAACTAGTTTGTTTCGCCTGCATTTGAAGCTATATCATTTATATCGCAAGTATTTGAAGCTAAATCATTTGTGTTCCACGGATTTGAAGCTAATCCTTCTACTTCGCATTGATTTGAAGCTAAATCAAGTTTATCGCATGGATTTTGAATCTAACTCGTTTGATCGTCTGCATTTGATGCCATATCACTTATATCCCAAGTGTTTGAAGCTAAATCATTTTTTAAGCATGGATTTGAAGGTAAACCTTCTACATCGCATTGATTTGAAGCTAAATCATCAGTTTCGCATGGATTAGAAGCTAACACGTTTGTTTCGCCTGCATTTGAAGCTATATCATTTATATCGCAAGTATTTGAAGCTAAATCATTTGTTAAGCATGGATTTGAAGGTATACCTTCTACATCGCATTGATTTGAAGCTAAATCATGTGTTTCGCATAGATATGAAGCTATCTCGTTTGTTTCGTCTGCATTTGAAGCTGTATCATTTATACCGCAAGTATCTGAACCTAAATCATTTGTTTCGCATGGATTTGAAGCTAAGCCTTCTACTTTGCATTGATTTGAAGCTAAATCAAGTTTATCGCATGGATTTTGAAGCTAACTCGTTTGATCGTCTGCATTTGAAGCTTTTTCACTTATATCCCAAGTGTTTGAAGCTAAATCATTTGTTAAGCATTGATTTGAAGGTAAACCTTCCACATCGCATTGATTTGAAGCAAAATCATGAGTTTCGCATGGGTTAGAAGCTAACTCGTTTGTTTCGCCTGCATTTGAAGCTATATCATTTATGTCGCAAGTATTTGAAGCTAAATCATTTGTGTTGCATGGATTTGAAGCTCATCCTTCTACTTCGCATTCATTTGAAGCTAAATCAAGTTTATCGCATGGATTTTGAAGCTAACTCGTTTGATCGTCTGCATTTGAAGCATTTTGACTTATATCCCAAGTGTTTGAACCTAAATCATTTTTTAAGCATGGATTTGAAGGTAAATCTTCTACATCGCATTGATTTGAAGCTAAATCATGATTTTCGCATGGATTAGAAGCTAACACGTTTGCTTCGCCTGCATTTGAAGCTATATCATTTATATCGCAAGTATTTGAAGCTAAATCATTTGTTAAGCATGGATTTGAAGGTAAACCTTCTACATCGCATTGATTTGAAGCTAAATCAAGTTTATCGCATGTATTAGAAGCTAACTCGTTTGTTTCGCCTGCATTTGAAGCTATATCCTTTATGTCGCAAGTATTTGAAGCTAAATCATTTGTGTTGCATGGATTTGAAGCTCATCCTTCTACTTCGCATTGATTTGAAGCTAAATCAAGTTTATCGCATGGATTTTGAAGCTAACTCGTTTGATCGTCTGCATTTGAAGCTATATCACTTATATCCCAAGTGTTTGAAGCTAAATTATTTGTTAAGCATGGATTTGAAGGTAAACCTCCTACATCGCATTGATTTGAAGCTAAATCATGAGTTTCGCATGGATTAGAAGCTAACAGGTTTGTTTCGCCTGCATTTGAAGCTATATCATTTATATCGCAAATATTTGAAGCGAAATCATTTGTTAAGCATGGATTTGAAGGTAAACCTTCTACATCGCATTGATTTGAAGCTAAATCATGAGTTTCGCATGGATTAGAAGGTAACTAGTTTGTTTCGCCTGCATTTGAAGCTATATCATTTATATCGCAAGTATTTGAAGCTAAATCATTTGTGTTCCACGGATTTGAAGCTAATCCTTCTACTTCGCATTGATTTGAAGCTAAATCAAGTTTATCGCATGGATTTTGAATCTAACTCGTTTGATCGTCTGCATTTGATGCCATATCACTTATATCCCAAGTGTTTGAAGCTAAATCATTTTTTAAGCATGGATTTGAAGGTAAACCTTCTACATCGCATTGATTTGAAGCTAAATCATCAGTTTCGCATGGATTAGAAGCTAACACGTTTGTTTCGCCTGCATTTGAAGCTATATCATTTATATCGCAAGTATTTGAAGCTAAATCATTTGTTAAGCATGGATTTGAAGGTATACCTTCTACATCGCATTGATTTGAAGCTAAATCATGTGTTTCGCATAGATATGAAGCTATCTCGTTTGTTTCGTCTGCATTTGAAGCTGTATCATTTATACCGCAAGTATCTGAACCTAAATCATTTGTTTCGCATGGATTTGAAGCTAAGCCTTCTACTTTGCATTGATTTGAAGCTAAATCAAGTTTATCGCATGGATTTTGAAGCTAACTCGTTTGATCGTCTGCATTTGAAGCTTTTTCACTTATATCCCAAGTGTTTGAAGCTAAATCATTTGTTAAGCATTGATTTGAAGGTAAACCTTCCACATCGCATTGATTTGAAGCAAAATCATGAGTTTCGCATGGGTTAGAAGCTAACTCGTTTGTTTCGCCTGCATTTGAAGCTATATCATTTATGTCGCAAGTATTTGAAGCTAAATCATTTGTGTTGCATGGATTTGAAGCTCATCCTTCTACTTCGCATTCATTTGAAGCTAAATCAAGTTTATCGCATGGATTTTGAAGCTAACTCGTTTGATCGTCTGCATTTGAAGCATTTTGACTTATATCCCAAGTGTTTGAACCTAAATCATTTTTTAAGCATGGATTTGAAGGTAAATCTTCTACATCGCATTGATTTGAAGCTAAATCATGATTTTCGCATGGATTAGAAGCTAACACGTTTGCTTCGCCTGCATTTGAAGCTATATCATTTATATCGCATGTATTTGAAGCTAAATCATTTGTTCAGCATGGATTTGAAGGTAAACCTTCTACATCGCATAGATTTGAAGCTAAATCATGTGTTTCGCATAGATATGAAGCTAACTCGTTTGCTTCGTCTGAATTTGAAGCTGTATTATTTATACCGCAAGTATCTGAACCTAAATCATTTGTTTCGCATGGATTTGAAGCTAAGCCTCCTACTTCGCATTGATTTGAAGCTAAATCAAGTTTATCGCATGGATTTTGAAGCTAACTCGTTTGATCGTCTGCATTTGAAGCTATATCACTTATATCCGAAGTGTTTGAAGCTAAATTATTTGTTAAGCATGGATTTGAATGTAAACCTCCTACATCGCATTGATTTGAAGCTAAATCATGAGTTTCGCATGGATTAGAAGCTAACACGTTTGTTTCGCCTGCATTTGAAGCTATATCATTTATATCGCAAATATTTGAAGCGAAATCATTTGTTAAGCATGGATTTGAAGGTAAACCTTCTACATCGCATTGATTTGAAGCTAAATCATGAGTTTCGCATGGACTAGAAGCTAACTAGTATGTTTCGCCTGCATTTGAAGCTATATCATTTATATCGCAAGTATTTGAAGCTAAATCATTTGTGTTCCACGGATTTGAAGCTGATCCTTCTACATTCGCATTGATTTGAAGCTAAATCAAGTTTATCGCATGGATTTTGAATCTAACTCGTTTGATCGTCTGCATTTGATGCCATATCACTTATATCCCAAGTGTTTGAAGCTAAATCATTTTTTAAGCATGGATTTGAAGGTAAACCTTCTACATCGCATTGATTTGAAGCTAAATCATGAGTTTCGCATGGATTAGAAGCTAACTCGTTTGTTTCGCCTGCATTTGAAGCTATATCATTTATATCGCAAGTATTTGAAGCGAAATCATTTGTTAAGCATGGATTTGAAGGTAAACCTTCTACATCGCATTGATTTGAAGCTAAATCATGAGTTTCGCATGGATTAGAAGCTAACTCGTTTGTTTCGCCTGCGTTTGAAGCTATATCATTTATATCGCAAGTATTTGAAGCTAAATCATTTGTTAAGCATGGATTTGAAGGTAAACCTTCTACATCGCATTGATTTGAAGCTAAATCAAGTTTATCGCATGGATTTTGAAGCTAACTCGTTTGATCGTCTGCATTTGAAGCCATATCACTTATATCCCAAGTGTTTGAAGCTAAATCATTTTTTAAGCATGGATTTGAAGTTAAACCTTCTACATCGCATTGATTTGAAGCTAAATCATGAGATTCGCATGGAATAGAAGCTAACACGTTTCTTTCGCCTGCATTTGAAGCTATATCATTTATATCGCAAGTATTTGAAGCTAAATCATTTGTTAAGCATGGATTTGAAGGTAAACCTTCTACATCGCATTGATTTGAATCTAAATCATGAGTTTCGCATGGATTAGAAGCTAACTCGTCTGTTTCGCCTGCATTTGAAGCTATATCATTTATATCGCAAGTATTTGAAGCTAAATCATTTTTTAAGCATGGATTTGAAGGTAAACCTTCTACATCGCATTGATTTGAAGCTAAATCAAGTTTATCGCATGGATTTTGAAGCTAACTCGTTTGATCGTCTGCATTTGAAGCTATATCACTTATATCCCAAGTGTTTGAAGCTAAATCATTTTTTAAGCATGGATTTGAAGGTAAACCTTCTACATCGCATTGATTTGAAGCTAAATCATGAGTTTCGCATGGATTAGAAGCTAACACGTTTGTTTCGCCTGCATTTGAAGCTATATCATTTATATCGCAAGTATTTGAAGCTAAATCATTTGTGTTGCACGGATTTTAAGCCAATCCTTCTACTTCGCATTAATTTGAATCTAAATCAAGTTTATCGCATGAATTTTGAAGCTAACTCGTTTGATCGTCTGCATTTCAAGCTATATCACTTATATCCCAACTGTTTGAAGCTAAATCATTTGTTGCGCATCGATTTGATGGTGAACCTTCTACATCGCATTGATTTGAAGCTAAATCATGAGTTTCGCATGTATTAGAAGCTAACTCGTTTGTTTCGCCTGCATTTGAAGCTATATCCTTTATGTCGCAAGTATTTGAAGCTAAATCATTTGTGTTGCATGGATTTGAAGCTCATCCTTCTACATCGCATTGATTTGAAGCTAAATCATGAGTTTCGCATGGATTAGAAGCTAACAGGTTTGTTTCGCCTGCATTTGAAGCTATATCATTTATATCGCAAATATTTGAAGCGAAATAATTTGTTAAGCATGGATTTGAAGGTAAACCTTCTACATCGCATTGATTTGAAGCTAAATCATGAGTTTCGCATGGATTAGAAGGTAACTAGTTTGTTTCGCCTGCATTTGAAGCTATATCATTTATATCGCAAGTATTTGAAGCTAAATCATTTGTGTTCCACGGATTTGAAGCTAATCCTTCTACTTCGCATTGATTTGAAGCTAAATCAAGTTTATCGCATGGATTTTGAATCTAACTCGTTTGATCGTCTGCATTTGATGCCATATCACTTATATCCCAAGTGTTTGAAGCTAAATCATTTTTTAAGCATGGATTTGAAGGTAAACCTTCTACATCGCATTGATTTGAAGCTAAATCATCAGTTTCGCATGGATTAGAAGCTAACACGTTTGTTTCGCCTGCATTTGAAGCTATATCATTTATATCGCAAGTATTTGAAGCTAAATCATTTGTTAAGCATGGATTTGAAGGTATACCTTCTACATCGCATTGATTTGAAGCTAAATCATGTGTTTCGCATAGATATGAAGCTATCTCGTTTGTTTCGTCTGCATTTGAAGCTGTATCATTTATACCGCAAGTATCTGAACCTAAATCATTTGTTTCGCATGGATTTGAAGCTAAGCCTTCTACTTTGCATTGATTTGAAGCTAAATCAAGTTTATCGCATGGATTTTGAAGCTAACTCGTTTGATCGTCTGCATTTGAAGCTTTTTCACTTATATCCCAAGTGTTTGAAGCTAAATCATTTGTTAAGCATTGATTTGAAGGTAAACCTTCCACATCGCATTGATTTGAAGCAAAATCATGAGTTTCGCATGGGTTAGAAGCTAACTCGTTTGTTTCGCCTGCATTTGAAGCTATATCATTTATGTCGCAAGTATTTGAAGCTAAATCATTTGTGTTGCATGGATTTGAAGCTCATCCTTCTACTTCGCATTCATTTGAAGCTAAATCAAGTTTATCGCATGGATTTTGAAGCTAACTCGTTTGATCGTCTGCATTTGAAGCATTTTGACTTATATCCCAAGTGTTTGAACCTAAATCATTTTTTAAGCATGGATTTGAAGGTAAATCTTCTACATCGCATTGATTTGAAGCTAAATCATGATTTTCGCATGGATTAGAAGCTAACACGTTTGCTTCGCCTGCATTTGAAGCTATATCATTTATATCGCAAGTATTTGAAGCTAAATCATTTGTTAAGCATGGATTTGAAGGTAAACCTTCTACATCGCATTGATTTGAAGCTAAATCAAGTTTATCGCATGTATTAGAAGCTAACTCGTTTGTTTCGCCTGCATTTGAAGCTATATCCTTTATGTCGCAAGTATTTGAAGCTAAATCATTTGTGTTGCATGGATTTGAAGCTCATCCTTCTACTTCGCATTGATTTGAAGCTAAATCAAGTTTATCGCATGGATTTTGAAGCTAACTCGTTTGATCGTCTGCATTTGAAGCTATATCACTTATATCCCAAGTGTTTGAAGCTAAATTATTTGTTAAGCATGGATTTGAAGGTAAACCTCCTACATCGCATTGATTTGAAGCTAAATCATGAGTTTCGCATGGATTAGAAGCTAACAGGTTTGTTTCGCCTGCATTTGAAGCTATATCATTTATATCGCAAATATTTGAAGCGAAATCATTTGTTAAGCATGGATTTGAAGGTAAACCTTCTACATCGCATTGATTTGAAGCTAAATCATGAGTTTCGCATGGATTAGAAGGTAACTAGTTTGTTTCGCCTGCATTTGAAGCTATATCATTTATATCGCAAGTATTTGAAGCTAAATCATTTGTGTTCCACGGATTTGAAGCTAATCCTTCTACTTCGCATTGATTTGAAGCTAAATCAAGTTTATCGCATGGATTTTGAATCTAACTCGTTTGATCGTCTGCATTTGATGCCATATCACTTATATCCCAAGTGTTTGAAGCTAAATCATTTTTTAAGCATGGATTTGAAGGTAAACCTTCTACATCGCATTGATTTGAAGCTAAATCATCAGTTTCGCATGGATTAGAAGCTAACACGTTTGTTTCGCCTGCATTTGAAGCTATATCATTTATATCGCAAGTATTTGAAGCTAAATCATTTGTTAAGCATGGATTTGAAGGTATACCTTCTACATCGCATTGATTTGAAGCTAAATCATGTGTTTCGCATAGATATGAAGCTATCTCGTTTGTTTCGTCTGCATTTGAAGCTGTATCATTTATACCGCAAGTATCTGAACCTAAATCATTTGTTTCGCATGGATTTGAAGCTAAGCCTTCTACTTTGCATTGATTTGAAGCTAAATCAAGTTTATCGCATGGATTTTGAAGCTAACTCGTTTGATCGTCTGCATTTGAAGCTTTTTCACTTATATCCCAAGTGTTTGAAGCTAAATCATTTGTTAAGCATTGATTTGAAGGTAAACCTTCCACATCGCATTGATTTGAAGCAAAATCATGAGTTTCGCATGGGTTAGAAGCTAACTCGTTTGTTTCGCCTGCATTTGAAGCTATATCATTTATGTCGCAAGTATTTGAAGCTAAATCATTTGTGTTGCATGGATTTGAAGCTCATCCTTCTACTTCGCATTCATTTGAAGCTAAATCAAGTTTATCGCATGGATTTTGAAGCTAACTCGTTTGATCGTCTGCATTTGAAGCATTTTGACTTATATCCCAAGTGTTTGAACCTAAATCATTTTTTAAGCATGGATTTGAAGGTAAATCTTCTACATCGCATTGATTTGAAGCTAAATCATGATTTTCGCATGGATTAGAAGCTAACACGTTTGCTTCGCCTGCATTTGAAGCTATATCATTTATATCGCATGTATTTGAAGCTAAATCATTTGTTCAGCATGGATTTGAAGGTAAACCTTCTACATCGCATAGATTTGAAGCTAAATCATGTGTTTCGCATAGATATGAAGCTAACTCGTTTGCTTCGTCTGAATTTGAAGCTGTATTATTTATACCGCAAGTATCTGAACCTAAATCATTTGTTTCGCATGGATTTGAAGCTAAGCCTCCTACTTCGCATTGATTTGAAGCTAAATCAAGTTTATCGCATGGATTTTGAAGCTAACTCGTTTGATCGTCTGCATTTGAAGCTATATCACTTATATCCGAAGTGTTTGAAGCTAAATTATTTGTTAAGCATGGATTTGAATGTAAACCTCCTACATCGCATTGATTTGAAGCTAAATCATGAGTTTCGCATGGATTAGAAGCTAACACGTTTGTTTCGCCTGCATTTGAAGCTATATCATTTATATCGCAAATATTTGAAGCGAAATCATTTGTTAAGCATGGATTTGAAGGTAAACCTTCTACATCGCATTGATTTGAAGCTAAATCATGAGTTTCGCATGGACTAGAAGCTAACTAGTATGTTTCGCCTGCATTTGAAGCTATATCATTTATATCGCAAGTATTTGAAGCTAAATCATTTGTGTTCCACGGATTTGAAGCTGATCCTTCTACATTCGCATTGATTTGAAGCTAAATCAAGTTTATCGCATGGATTTTGAATCTAACTCGTTTGATCGTCTGCATTTGATGCCATATCACTTATATCCCAAGTGTTTGAAGCTAAATCATTTTTTAAGCATGGATTTGAAGGTAAACCTTCTACATCGCATTGATTTGAAGCTAAATCATGAGTTTCGCATGGATTAGAAGCTAACTCGTTTGTTTCGCCTGCATTTGAAGCTATATCATTTATATCGCAAGTATTTGAAGCGAAATCATTTGTTAAGCATGGATTTGAAGGTAAACCTTCTACATCGCATTGATTTGAAGCTAAATCATGAGTTTCGCATGGATTAGAAGCTAACTCGTTTGTTTCGCCTGCGTTTGAAGCTATATCATTTATATCGCAAGTATTTGAAGCTAAATCATTTGTTAAGCATGGATTTGAAGGTAAACCTTCTACATCGCATTGATTTGAAGCTAAATCAAGTTTATCGCATGGATTTTGAAGCTAACTCGTTTGATCGTCTGCATTTGAAGCCATATCACTTATATCCCAAGTGTTTGAAGCTAAATCATTTTTTAAGCATGGATTTGAAGTTAAACCTTCTACTTCGCATTAATTTGAATCTAAATCAAGTTTATCGCATGAATTTTGAAGCTAACTCGTTTGATCGTCTGCCTTTGAAGCTATATCACTTATATCCCAAGTGTTTGAAGCTAAATCATTTGTTAAGCATGGATTTGAAGGTAAACCTTCTACATCGCATTGATTTGAAGCTAAATGATGAGTTTCGCATGGATTAGAAGCTAACACGTTTGTTTCGCCTGCATTTGAAGCTATATCATTTATATCGCAAGTATTTGAAGCTAAATCATTTGTTAAGCATGGATTTGAAGGTAAACCTTCTACATCGCATTGATTTGAAGCTAAATCAAGTTTATCGCATGGATTTTGAAGCTAACTCGTTTGATCGTCTGCATTTGAAGCCATATCACTTATATCCCAAGTGTTTGAAGCTAAATCATTTTTTAAGCATGGATTTGAAGTTAAACCTTCTACATCGCATTGATTTGAAGCTAAATCATGAGTTTCGCATGGATTAGAAGCTAACTCGTTTGTTTCGCCTGCGTTTGAAGCTATATCATTTATATCGCAAGTATTTGAAGCTAAATCATTTGTGTTCCACGGATTTGAAGCTAATCCTTCTACTTCGCATTGACTTGAAGCTAAATCAAGTTTATCGCATGGATTTTGAAGCTATCTCGTTTGATCGTCTGCATTTGATGCCATATCACTTATATCCCAAGTGTTTGAAGCTAAATCATTTTTTAAGCATGGATTTGAAGGTAAACCTTCTACATCGCATTGATTTGAAGCTAAATCAAGTTTATCACATGGATTTTGAAGCTAACTCGTTTGATCGTCTGCATTTGAAGCCATATCACTTATATCCCAAGTGTTTGAAGCTAAATCATTTTTTAAGCATGGATTTGAAGGTAAACCTTCTACATCGCATTGATTTGAAGCTAAATCATGAGTTTCGCATGGATTAGAAGCTAACTCGTTTGTTTCGCCTGCATTTGAAGCTATATCATTTATATCGCAAGTATTTGAAGCTAAATCATTTGTTAAGCATGGATTTGAAGGTAAACCTTCTACATCACATTGATTTGAAGCTAAATCATGTGTTTCGCATAGATATGAAGCTAACTCGTTTGTTTCGTCTGCATTTGAAGCTGTATCATTTATACCGCAAGTATCTGAACCTAAATCATTTGTTTCGCATGGATTTGAAACTAAGCCTACTACTTCGCATTGATTTGAAGCTAAATCAAGTTTATCGCATGGATTTTGAAGCTAACTCGTTTGATCGTCTGCATTTCAAGCTATATCACTTATATCCCAAGTGTTTGAAGCTAAATTATTTGTTAAGCATGGATTGAAAGGTAAACCTTCTACATCGCATTGATTTGAATCTAAATCATGAGTTTCGCATGGATTAGAAGCTAACTCGTCTGTTTCGCCTGCATTTGAAGCTATATCATTTATATCGCAAGTATTTGAAGCTAAATCATTTGTGTTGCATGGATTTGAAGCTCATCCTTCTACATCGCATTGATTTTCAGCTAAATCAAGTGCATGGAATGGATTTGATGATAACTCGTTTGTTTCTCCCGCATTTGAAGCTATATCACTTATATCCCAAGTGTTTGAAGCTAAATCATTTGTTAAGCATGGATTTGAAGGTAAACCTTCTACATCGCATTGATTTGAAGCTAAATCATGAGTTTCGCATGGATTAGAAGCTAACTCGTTTGTTTCGCCTGCGTTTGAAGCTATATCATTTATATCGCAAGTGTTTGAAGCTAAATCATTTGTGTTCCACGGATTTGAATCTAATCCTTCTACTTTGCATTGATTTGAAGCTAAATCAAGTTTATCGCATGGATTTTGAAGCTATCTCGTTTGATCGTCTGCATTTGATGCCATATCACTTATATCCCAAGTGTTTGAAGCTAAATCATTTTTTAAGCATGGATTTGAAGGTAAACCTTCTACATCGCATTGATTTGAAGCTAAATCAAGTTTATCGCACGGATTTTGAAGCTAACTCGTTTGATCGTCTGCATTTGAAGCCAAATCACTTATATCCCAAGTGTTTGAAGCTAAATCATTTTTTAAGCATGGATTTGAAGTTAAACCTTCTACATCGCATTGATTTGAAGCTAAATCATGAGTTTCGCATGGATTAGAAGCTAACACGTTTCTTTCGCCTGCATTTGAAGCTATATCATTTATATCGCAAGTATTTGAAGCTAAATCATTTGTTAAGCATGGATTTGAAGGTAAACCTTCTACATCGCATTGATTTGAAGCTAAATCATGTTTTTCGCATAGATATGAAGCTAACTCGTTTGTTTCGTCTGCATTTGAAGCTGTATCATTTATACCGCAAGTATCTGAACCTAAATCATTTGTTTCGCATGGATTTGAAGCTAAGCCTACTACTTCGCATTGATTTGAAGCTAAATCAAGTTTATCGCATGGATTTTGAAGCTAACTCGTTTGATCGTCTGCATTTCAAGCTATATCACTTATATCCCAAGTGTTTGAAGCTAAATTATTTGTTAAGCATGGATTTGAAGGTAAACCTTCCACATCGCATTGATTTGAAGCTAAATCAAGTTTATCGCATGGATTTTGGAGCTAACTCGTTTGATCGCCTGCATTTGAAGCTATATCACATATATCACAAGTGTTTGAAGCTAAATCATTTGTTAAGCATGGATTTGAAGGTAAACCTTCTACATCGCATTGATTTGAAGCTAAATCATGGGTTTCGCATAGATATGAAGCTAACTCGTTTGTTTCGTCTGCATTTGAAGCTGTATCACTTATACCGCAAGTATCTGGACCTAAATCATTTGTTTCGCATGGATTGGAAGCTAAGCCTTCTACTTCGCATTGATTTGAAGCTAAATCAAGTTTATCGCATGGATTTTGATGCTAACTCGTTTGATCGTCTGCATTTGATGCCATATCACTTATATCCCAAGTGTTTGAAGCTAAATCATTTTTTAAGTATGGATTTGAAGGTAAACCTTCTACATCGCATTGATTTGAAGCTAAATCATGAGTTTCGCATGGATTAGAAGCTAACACGTTTGTTTCGCCTGCATTTGAAGCTATATCATTTATATCGCTAGTATTTGAAGCTAAATCATTTGTGTTCCACGGATTTGAAGCTGATCCTTCTACTTCGCATTGATTTGAAGCTAAATCAAGTTTATCGCATGGATTTTGAATCTAACTCGTTTGATCGTCTGCATTTGATGCCATATCACTTATATCCCAAGTGTTTGAAGCTAAATCATTTTTTAAGCATGGATTTGAAGGTAAACCTTCTACATCGCATTGATTTGAAGCTAAATCATGAGTTTCGCATGGATTAGAAGCTAACACGTTTGTTTCGCCTGCATTTGAAGCTATATCATTTATATCGCAAGTATCTGAAGCTAAATCATTTGTTAAGCATGGATTTGAAGGTATACCTTCTACATCGCATTGATTTGAAGCTAAATCATATGTTTCGCATAGATATGAAGCTATCTCGTTTGTTTCGTCTGCATTTGAAGCTGTATCATTTATACCGCAAGTATCTGAACCTAAATCATTTGTTTCGCATGGATTTGAAGCTAAGCCTTCTACTTTGCATTGATTTGAAGCTAAATCAAGTTTATCGCATGGATTTTGAAGCTAACTCGTTTGATCGTCTGCATTTGAAGCTTTTTCACTTATATCCCAAGTGTTTGAAGCTAAATCATTTGTTAAGCATTGATTTGAAGGTAAACCTTCCACATCGCATTGATTTGAAGCTAAATCATGAGTTTCGCATGGATTAGAAGCTAACACGTTTGTTTCGCCTGCATTTGAAGCTATATCATTCATATCGCAAGTATTCGAAGCTAAATCATTTGTTAAGCATGGATTTGAAGGTAAACCTTCTACATCGCATTGATTTGAAGCTAAATCATGAGTTTCGCATGGATTAGAAGCTAACACGTTTGTTTCGCCTGCATTTGAAGCTATATCATTTATATCGCAAGTATCTGAAGCTAAATCATTTGTTAAGCATGGATTTGAAGGTATACCTTCTACATCGCATTGATTTGAAGCTAAATCATATGTTTCGCATAGATATGAAGCTAACTCGTTTGTTTCGTCTGCATTTGAAGCTGTATCACTTATACCGCAAGTATCTGGACCTAAATCATTTGTTTCGCATGGATTGGAAGCTAAGCCTTCTACTTCGCATTGATTTGAAGCTAAATCAAGTTTATCGCATGGATTTTGAAGCTAACTCGTTTGATCGTCTGCATTTCAAGCTATATCACTTATATCCCAACTGTTTGAAGCTAAATCATTTGTTAAGCATGGATTGAAAGGTAAACCTTCTACATCGCATTGATTTGAATCTAAATCATGAGTTTCGCATGGATTAGAAGCTAACTCGTCTGTTTCGCCTGCATTTGAAGCTATATCATTTATATCGCAAGTATTTGAAGCTAAATCATTTGTGTTGCATGGATTTGAAGCTCATCCTTCTACATCGCATTGATTTTCAGCTAAATCAAGTGCATGGAATGGATTTGATGATAACTCGTTTGTTTCTCCCGCATTTGAAGCTATATCACTTATATCCCAAGTGTTTGAAGCTAAATCATTTGTTAAGCATGGATTTGAAGGTAAACCTTCTACATCGCATTGATTTGAAGCTAAATCATGAGTTTCGCATGGATTAGAAGCTAACTCGTTTGTTTCGCCTGCGTTTGAAGCTATATCATTTATATCGCAAGTGTTTGAAGCTAAATCATTTGTGTTCCACGGATTTGAAGCTAATCCTTCTACTTTGCATTGATTTGAAGCTAAATCAAGTTTATCGCATGGATTTTGAAGCTATCTCGTTTGATCGTCTGCATTTGATGCCATATCACTTATATCCCAAGTGTTTGAAGCTAAATCATTTTTTAAGCATGGATTTGAAGGTAAACCTTCTACATCGCATTGATTTGAAGCTAAATCAAGTTTATCGCACGGATTTTGAAGCTAACTCGTTTGATCGTCTGCATTTGAAGCCAAATCACTTATATCCCAAGTGTTTGAAGCTAAATCATTTTTTAAGCATGGATTTGAAGTTAAACCTTCTACATCGCATTGATTTGAAGCTAAATCATGAGTTTCGCATGGATTAGAAGCTAACACGTTTCTTTCGCCTGCATTTGAAGCTATATCATTTATATCGCAAGTATTTGAAGCTAAATCATTTGTTAAGCATGGATTTGAAGGTAAACCTTCTACATCGCATTGATTTGAAGCTAAATCATGTTTTTCGCATAGATATGAAGCTAACTCGTTTGTTTCGTCTGCATTTGAAGCTGTATCATTTATACCGCAAGTATCTGAACCTAAATCATTTGTTTCGCATGGATTTGAAGCTAAGCCTACTACTTCGCATTGATTTGAAGCTAAATCAAGTTTATCGCATGGATTTTGAAGCTAACTCGTTTGATCGTCTGCATTTCAAGCTATATCACTTATATCCCAAGTGTTTGAAGCTAAATTATTTGTTAAGCATGGATTGAAAGGTAAACCTTCTACATCGCATTGATTTGAATCTAAATCATTTGTTTCGCATGGATTTGAAGCTAAGCCTACTACTTCGCATTGATTTGAAGCTAAATCAAGTTTATCGCATGGATTTTGAAGCTAACTCGTTTGATCGTCTGCATTTCAAGCTATATCACTTATATCCCAAGTGTTTGAAGCTAAATTATTTGTTAAGCATGGATTGAAGGGTAAACCTTCTACATCGCATTGATTTGAAGCTAAATCATGAGTTTCGCATGGATTAGAAGCTAACTCGTCTGTTTCGCCTGCATTTGAAGCTATATCATTTATATCGCAAGTATTTGAAGCTAAGTCATTTGTGTTGCATGGATTTGAAGCTCATCCTTCTACATCGCATTGATTTTCAGCTAAATCAAGTGCATGGCATGGATTTGAAGATAACTCGTTTGTTTCTCCTGCATTTGAAGCTATATCACTTATATCCCAAGTGTTTGAAGCTAAATCATTTGTTAAGCATGGATTTGAAGGTAAACCTTCTACATCGCATTGATTTGAAGCTAAATCATGAGTTTCGCATGGATTAGAAGCTAACTCGTTTGTTTCGCCTGCATTTGAAGCTATATCATTTATATCGCAAGTATTTGAAGCTAAATCATTTGTTAAGCATGGATTTGAAGGTAAACCTTCTACATCGCATCGATTTGAAGCTAAATCATGTGTTTCGCATAGATATGAAGCTAACTCGTTTGTTTCGTCTGCATTTGAAGCTGTATCATTTATACCGCAAGTATCTGAACCTAAATCATTTGTTTCGCATGGATTTGAAACTAAGCCTACTACTTCGCATTGATTTGAAGCTAAATCAAGTTTATCGCATGGATTTTGAAGCTAACTCGTTTGATCGTCTGCATTTCAAGCTATATCACTTATATCCCAAGTGTTTGAAGCTAAATTATTTGTTAAGCATGGATTGAAAGGTAAACCTTCTACATCGCATTGATTTGAATCTAAATCATGAGTTTCGCATGGATTAGAAGCTAACTCGTCTGTTTCGCCTGCATTTGAAGCTATATCATTTATATCGCAAGTATTTGAAGCTAAATCATTTGTGTTGCATGGATTTGAAGCTCATCCTTCTACATCGCATTGATTTTCAGCTAAATCAAGTGCATGGAATGGATTTGATGATAACTCGTTTGTTTCTCCTGCATTTGAAGCTATATCACTTATATCCCAAGTGTTTGAAGCTAAATCATTTGTTAAGCATGGATTTGAAGGTAAACCTTCTACATCGCATTGATTTGAAGCTAAATCATGAGTTTCGCATGGATTAGAAGCTAACTCGTTTGTTTCGCCTGCGTTTGAAGCTATATCATTTATATCGCAAGTGTTTGAAGCTAAATCATTTGTGTTCCACGGATTTGAAGCTAATCTTTCTACTTTGCATTGATTTGAAGCTAAATCAAGTTTATCGCATGGATTTTGAAGCTATCTCGTTTGATCGTCTGCATTTGATGCCATATCACTTATATCCCAAGTGTTTGAAGCTAAATCATTTTTTAAGCATGGATTTGAAGGTAAACCTTCTACATCGCATTGATTTGAAGCTAAATCAAGTTTATCGCACGGATTTTGAAGCTAACTCGTTTGATCGTCTGCATTTGAAGCCAAATCACTTATATCCCAAGTGTTTGAAGCTAAATCATTTTTTAAGCATGGATTTGAAGTTAAACCTTCTACATCGCATTGATTTGAAGCTAAATCATGAGTTTCGCATGGATTAGAAGCTAACACGTTTCTTTCGCCTGCATTTGAAGCTATATCATTTATATCGCAAGTATTTGAAGCTAAATCATTTGTTAAGCATGGATTTGAAGGTAAACCTTCTACATCGCATTGATTTGAAGCTAAATCATGTTTTTCGCATAGATATGAAGCTAACTCGTTTGTTTCGTCTGCATTTGAAGCTGTATCATTTATACCGCAAGTATCTGAACCTAAATCATTTGTTTCGCATGGATTTGAAGCTAAGCCTACTACTTCGCATTGATTTGAAGCTAAATCAAGTTTATCGCATGGATTTTGAAGCTAACTCGTTTGATCGTCTGCATTTCAAGCTATATCACTTATATCCCAAGTGTTTGAAGCTAAATTATTTGTTAAGCATGGATTGAAAGGTAAACCTTCTACATCGCATTGATTTGAATCTAAATCATTTGTTTCGCATGGATTTGAAGCTAAGCCTACTACTTCGCATTGATTTGAAGCTAAATCAAGTTTATCGCATGGATTTTGAAGCTAACTCGTTTGATCGTCTGCATTTCAAGCTATATCACTTATATCCCAAGTGTTTGAAGCTAAATTATTTGTTAAGCATGGATTGAAGGGTAAACCTTCTACATCGCATTGATTTGAAGCTAAATCATGAGTTTCGCATGGATTAGAAACTAACTCGTCTGTTTCGCCTGCATTTGAAGCTATATCATTTATATCGCAAGTATTTGAAGCTAAGTCATTTGTGTTGCATGGATTTGAAGCTCATCCTTCTACATCGCATTGATTTTCAGCTAAATCAAGTGCATGGCATGGATTTGAAGATAACTCGTTTGTTTCTCCTGCATTTGAAGCTATATCACTTATATCCCAAGTGTTTGAAGCTAAATCATTTGTTAAGCATGGATTTGAAGGTAAACCTTCTACATCGCATTGATTTGAAGCTAAATCATGAGTTTCGCATGGATTAGAAGCTAACTCGTTTGTTTCGCCTGCATCTGAAGCTATATCATTTATATCGGAAGTATTTGAAGCTAAATCATTTGTGTTGCATGGATTTGAAGCTAATCCTTCTACTTCGCATTGATTTGAAGCTAAATCAAGTTTATCGCATGGATTTTGTGGCTAACTTGTTTGATCGTCTGCATTTGAAGCTATATCATTTATATCGCAAATATTTGAAGCGAAATCATTTGTTAAGCATGGATTTGAAGGTAAACCTTCTACATCGCATTGATTTGAAGCTAAATCATGAGTTTCGCATGGATTAGAAGCCAACTCGTTTGTTTCGCCTGCGTTTGAAGCTATATCATTTATATCGCAAGTGTTTGAAGCTAAATCATTTGTGTTCCACGGATTTGAAGCTAATCCTTCTACTTCGCATTGATTTGAAGCTAAATCAAGTTTATCGCATGGATTTTGAAGCTATCTCGTTTGATCGTCTGCATTTGATGCCATATCACTTATATCCCAAGTGTTTGAAGCTAAATCATTTTTTAAGCATGGATTTGAAGGTAAACCTTCTACTTCGCATTGATTTGAAGCTAAATCAAGTTTATCGCATGGATTTTGAAGCTAACTCGTTTGATCGTCTGCATTTGAAGCTATATCACTTATATCCCAAGTGTTCGAAGATAAATTATTTGTTAAGCATGGATTTGAAGGTAAATCTTCTACATAGCATTGATTTGAAGCTAAATCATGAGTTTCGCATGGATTAGAAGCTAACACGTTTGTTTCGCCTGCATTTGTAGCTATATCATTTATATCGCAAGTATTTGATGCTAAATCATTTGTTAAGCATGGATTTGAAGGTAAACCTTCTACATCGCATTGATTTGAAGCTAAATCATGAGTTTCGCATGGATTAGAAGCTAACACGTTTGTTTCGCCTGCATTTGAAGCTATATCATTTATATCGCAAGTATTTGAAGCTAAATCATTTGTGTTGCATGGATTTTAAGCCAATCCTTCTACTTCGCATTGATTTGAAGCTAAATCAAGTTTATCGCATGAACTTTGAAGCTAACTCGTTTGATCGTCTGCCTTTGAAGCTATATGACTTATATCCCAAGTGTTTGAAGCTAAATCATTTGTTAAACATTGGTTTGAAGGTAAACCTTCTACATCGCATTGATTTGAAGCTAAATCATGAGTTTCGCATGGATTAGAAGCTAACACGTTTGTTTCGGCTGCATTTGAAGCTATATCATATATATCGCAAGTATTTGAAGCTAAATCATTTGTTAAGCATGGATTTGAAGGTAAACCTTCTACATCGCATTGATTTTAAGCTAAATCAAGTTTATCGCATGGATTTTGAAGCTAACTCGTTTGATCGTCTGCATTTGAAGCCATATCACTTATATCCCAAGTGTTTGAAGCTAAATCATTTGTTAAGCATGGATTTGAAGGTAAACCTTCTACATCGCATTGATTTGAAGCTAAATCATGAGTTTTGCATGGATTAGAAGCTAACTCGTTTGTTTCGCCTGCGTTTGAAGCTATATCATTTATATCGCAAGTATTTGAAGCTAAATCATTTGTGTTCCACGGATTTGAAGCTAATCCTTCTACTTCGCATTGACTTGAAGCTAAATCAAGTTTATCGCATGGATTTTGAAGCTATCTCGTTTGATCGTCTGCATTTGATGCCATATCACTTATATCCCAAGTGTTTGAAGCTAAATCATTTTTTAAGCATGGATTTGAAGGTAAACCTTCTACATCGCATTGATTTGAAGCTAAATCAAGTTTATCGCATGGATTTTGAAGCTAACTCGTTTGATCGTCTGCATTTGAAGCCATATCACTTATATCCCAAGTGTTTGAAGCTAAATCATTTTTTAAGCATGGATTTGAAGTTAAACCTTCTACATCGCATTGATTTGAAGCTAAATCATGAGTTTCGCATGGATTAGAAGCTAACACGTTTCTTTCGCCTGCATTTGAAGCTATATCATTTATATCGCAAGTATTTGAAGCTAAATCATTTGTGTTGCATGGATTTGAAGCTCATCCTTCTACATCGCATTGATTTTCAGCTAAATCAAGTGCATGGCATGGATTTGAAGATAACTCGTTTGTTTCTCCCGCATTTGAAGCTATATCATTTATATCGCAAGTGTTTGAAGCTAAATCATTTGTGTTCCACGGATTTGAAGCTAATCCTTCTACTTCGCATTGATTTGAAGCTAAATCAAGTTTATCGCATGGATTTTGAAGCTAACTCGTTTGATCGTCTGCATTTGAAGCTATATCACTTATAACCCAAGTATTTGAAGCTAAATCATTTGTTACGCATGGATTTGAAGGTAAACCTTCTACATCGCATTGATTTGAAGCTAAATCATGAGTTTCGCATGGATTAGAAGCTAACACGTTTGTTTCGCCTGCATTTGAAGCTATATCATTTATATCGCAAGTATTTGAAGCTAAATCATTTGTGTTGCATGGATTTTAAGCCAATCCTTCTACTTCGCATTGATTTGAAGCTAAATCAAGTTTATCGCATGGAGTTTGAAGCTAACTCGTTTGATCGTCTGCATTTGAAGCCATATCACTTATATCCCAAGTGTTTGAAGCTAAATCATTTTTTAAGCATGGATTTGAAGTTAAACCTTCTATATCGCATTGATTTGAAGCTAAATCATGAGTTTCGCATGGATTAGAAGCTAACACGTTTCTTTCGCCTGCATTTGACGCTATATCATTTATATCGCAAGTATTTGAAGCTAAATCATTTGTTAAGCATGGATTTGAAGGTAAACCTTCTACATCGCATTGATTTGAAGCTAAATCAAGTTTATCGCATGAATTTTGAAGCTAACTCGTTTGATCGTCTCCCTTTGAAGCTATATCACTTATATCCCAAGTATTTGAAGCTAAATCATTTGTTAAGCATGGATTTGAAGGTAAACCTTCTACATCGCATTGATTTGAAGCTAAATCATGAGTTTCGCATGGATTAGAAGCTAACACGTTTGTTTCTCCTGCATTTAAAGCTATATCATTTATATCGCAAGTATTTGAAGCTAAATCATTTGTGTTGCATGGATTTGAAGCTCATCCTTCTACATCGCATTGATTTTCAGCTAAATCAAGTGCATGGCATGGATTTGAGATAACTCGTTTGTTTCTTCTGCATTTGAAGCTATATCACTTATATCCCAAGTGTTTGATGCTAAATCATTTGTTAAGCATGGATTTGAAGGTAAACCTTCTACATCGCATTGATTTGAAGCTAAATCAAGTTTATCGCATGAATTTTGAAGCTAACTCGTTTGATCGTCTGCCTTTGAAGCTATATCACTTATATCCCATGTGTTTGAAGCTAAATCATTTGTTAAGCATGGATTTGAAGGTAAACCTTCTACATCGCATTGATTTGAAGCTAAATCATGAGTTTCGCATGGATTAGAAGCTAACACGTTTCTTTCGCCTGCATTTGACGCTATATCATTTATATCGCAAGTATTTGAAGCTAAATCATTTGTTAAGCATGGATTTGAAGGTAAACCTTCTACATCGCATTGATTTGAAGCTAAATCAAGTTTATCGCATGAATTTTGAAGCTAACTCGTTTGATCGTCTGCCTTTGAAGCTATATCACTTATATCCCAAGTGTTTGAAGCTAAATCATTTGTTAAGCATGGATTTGAAGGTAAACCTTCTACATCGCATTGATTTGAAGCTAAATCATGAGTTTCGCATGGATTAGAAGCTAACACGTTTGTTTCTCCTGCATTTAAAGCTATATCATTTATATCGCAAGTATTTGAAGCTAAATCATTTGTGTTGCATGGATTTGAAGCTCATCCTTCTACATCGCATTGATTTTCAGCTAAATCAAGTGCATGGCATGGATTTGAGATAACTCGTTTGTTTCTTCTGCATTTGAAGCTATATCACTTATATCCCAAGTGTTTGATGCTAAATCATTTGTTAAGCATGGATTTGAAGGTAAACCTTCTACATCGCATTGATTTGAAGCTAAATCAAGTTTATCGCATGAATTTTGAAGCTAACTCGTTTGATCGTCTGCCTTTGAAGCTATATCACTTATATCCCAAGTGTTTGAAGCTAAATCATTTGTTAAGCATGGATTTGAAGGTAAACCTTCTACATCGCATTGATTTGAAGCTAAATCATGAGTTTCGCATGGATTAGAAGCTAACACGTTTCTTTCGCCTGCATTTGACGCTATATCATTTATATCGCAAGTATTTGAAGCTAAATCATTTGTTAAGCATGGATTTGAAGGTAAACCTTCTACATCGCATTGATTTGAAGCTAAATCAAGTTTATCGCATGAATTTTGAAGCTAACTCGTTTGATCGTCTGCCTTTGAAGCTATATCACTTATATCCCAAGTGTTTGAAGCTAAATCATTTGTTAAGCATGGATTTGAAGGTAAACCTTCTACATCGCATTGATTTGAAGCTAAATCATGAGTTTCGCATGGATTAGAAGCTAACACGTTTGTTTCTCCTGCATTTAAAGCTATATCATTTATATCGCAAGTATTTGAAGCTAAATCATTTGTGTTGCATGGATTTGAAGCTCATCCTTCTACATCGCATTGATTTTCAGCTAAATCAAGTGCATGGCATGGATTTGAGATAACTCGTTTGTTTCTTCTGCATTTGAAGCTATATCACTTATATCCCAAGTGTTTGATGCTAAATCATTTTTTAAGCATGGATTTGAAGGTAAACCTTCTACATCGCATTGATTTGAAGCTAAATCATGAGTTTCGCATGGATTAGAAGCTAACACGTTTGTTTCGCCTGCATTTGAAGCTATATCATTTATATCGCAAGTATTTGAAGCTAAATCATTTGTGTTGCACGGATTTTAAGCCAATCCTTCTACTTCGCATTAATTTGAAGCTAAATCAAGTTTATCGCATGAATTTTGAAGCTAACTCGTTTGATCGTCTGCCTTTGAAGCTATATCACTTATATCCCAAGTGTTTGAAGCTAAATCATTTTTTAAGCATGGATTTGAAGTTAAACCTTCTACATCGCATTCATTTGAAGCTAAATCATGAGTTTCGCATGGATTAGAAGCTAACACGTTTCTTTCGCCTGCATTTGAAGCTATATCATTTATATCGCAAGTATTTGAAGCTAAATCATTTGTGTTGCATGGATTTGAAGCTCATCCTTCTACATCGCATTGATTTTCAGCTAAATCAAGTGCATGGCATGGATTTGAAGATAACTCGTTTGTTTCGCCTGCATTTGAAGCTATATCATTTATATCGCAAGTATTTGAAGCTAAATCATTTGTTAAGCATGGATTTGAAGGTAAACCTTCTACATCGCATTGATTTGAAGCTAAATCAAGTTTATCGCATGGATTTTGAAGCTAACTCGTTTGATCGTCTGCATTTGAAGCCATATCACTTATATCCCAAGTGTTTGAAGCTAAATCATTTTTTAAGCATGGATTTGAAGTTAAACCTTCTACATCGCATCGATGTGAAGCTAAATCATGAGATTCGCATGGAATAGAAGCTAACACGTTTCTTTCGCCTGCATTTGAAGCTATATCATTTATATCGCAAGTATTTGAAGCTAAATCATTTGTTAAGCATGGATTTGAAGGTAAACCTTCTACATCGCATTGATTTGAAGCTAAATCATGTGTTTCGCATAGATATGAAGCTAACTCGTTTGTTTCGTCTGCATTTGAAGCTGTATCATTTATACCGCAAGTATCTGAACCTAAATCATTTGTTTCGCATGGATTTGAAACTAAGCCTACTACTTCGCATTGATTTGAAGCTAAATCAAGTTTATGGCATGGATTTAGAAGCTAACTCGTTTGATCGTCTGCATTTCAAGCTATATCACTTATATCCCAAGTGTTTGAAGCTAAATTATTTGTTAAGCATGGATTGAAAGGTAAACCTTCTACATCGCATTGATTTGAATCTAAATCATGAGTTTCGCATGGATTAGAAGCTAACTCGTCTGTTTCGCCTGCATTTGAAGCTATATCATTTATATCGCAAGTATTTGAAGCTAAATCATTTTTTAAGCATGGATTTGAAGGTAAACCTTCTACATCGCATTGATTTGAAGCTAAATCAAGTTTATCGCATGGATTTTGAAGCTAACTCGTTTGATCGTCTGCATTTGAAGCTATATCACTTATATCCCAAGTGTTTGAAGCTAAATCATTTTTTAAGCATGGATTTGAAGGTAAAACTTCTACATCGCATTGATTTGAAGCTAAATCATGAGTTTCGCATGGATTAGAAGCTAACACGTTTGTTTCGCCTGCATTTGAAGCTATATCATTTATATCGCAAGTATTTGAAGCTAAATCATTTGTGTTGCACGGATTTTAAGCCAATCCTTCTACTTCGCATTAATTTGAAGCTAAATCAAGTTTATCGCATGAATTTTGAAGCTAACTCGTTTGATCGTCTGCCTTTGAAGCTATATCACTTATATCCCAAGTGTTTGAAGCTAAATCATTTGTTAAGCATGGATTTGAAGGTAAACCTTCTACATCGCATTGATTTGAAGCTAAATCATGAGTTTCGCATGGATTAGAAGCTAACTCGTTTGTTTCGCCTGCGTTTGAAGCTATATCATTTATATCGCAAGTATTTGAAGCTAAATCATTTGTGTTCCACGGATTTGAAGCTAATCCTTCTACATCGCATTGATTTTCAGATAAATCAAGTGCATGGCATGGATTTGAAGATAACTCGTTTGTTTCTCCTGCATTTGAAGCTATATCACTTATATCCCAAGTGTTTGAAGCTAAATCATTTGTGTTGCATGGATTTGAAGCTCATCCTTCTACATCGCATTGATTTTCAGCTAAATCAAGTGCATGGCATGGATTTGAGATAACTCGTTTGTTTCTTCTGCATTTGAAGCTATATCACTTATATCCCAAGTGTTTGATGCTAAATCATTTTTTAAGCATGGATTTGAAGGTAAACCTTCTACATCGCATTGATTTGAAGCTAAATCATGAGTTTCGCATGGATTAGAAGCTAACACGTTTGTTTCGCCTGCATTTGAAGCTATATCATTTATATCGCAAGTATTTGAAGCTAAATCATTTGTGTTGCATGGATTTTAAGCCAATCCTTCTACTTCGCATTGATTTGAAGCTAAATCAAGTTTACCGCATGAACTTTGAAGCTAACTCGTTTGATCGTCTGCCTTTGAAGCTATATCACTTATATCCCAAGTGTTTGAAGCTAAATCATTTGTTAAACATTGATTTGAAGGTAAACCTTCTACATCGCATTGATTTGAAGCTAAATCATGAGTTTCGCATGGATTAGAAGCTAACACGTTTGTTTCGCCTGCATTTGAAGCTATATCATTTATATCGCAAGTATTTGAAGCTAAATCATTTGTTAAGCATGGATTTGAAGGTAAACCTTCTACATCGCATTGATTTGAAGCTAAATCAAGTTTATCGCATGGATTTCGAAGCTAACTCGTTTGATCGTCTGCATTTGAAGCCATATCACTTATATCCCAAGTGTTTGAAGCTAAATCATTTTTTAAGCATGGATTTGAAGTTAAACCTTCTATATCGCATTGATTTGAAGCTAAATCATGAGTTTCGCATGGATTAGAAGCTAACACGTTTCTTTCGCCTGCATTTGACGCTATATCATTTATATCGCAAGTATTTGAAGCTAAATCATTTGTTAAGCATGGATTTGAAGGTAAACCTTCTACATCGCATTGATTTGAAGCTAAATCATGTGTTTCGCATAGATATGAAGCTAACTCGTTTGTTTCGTCTGCATTTGAAGCTATATCATTTATATCGCAAGTATTTGAAGCTAAATTATTTGTTAAGCATGGATTTGAAGGTAAATCTTCTACATAGCATTGATTTGAAGCTAAATCATGAGTTTCGCATGGATTAGAAGCTAACACGTTTGTTTCGCCTGCATTTGCAGCTATATCATTTATATCGCAAGTATTTGAAGCTAAATCATTTGTTAAGCATGGATTTGAAGGTAAACCTTCTACATCGCATTGATTTGAAGCTAAATCATGAGTTTCGCATGGACTAGAAGCTAACACGTTTGTTTCGCCAGCATTTGAAGCTATATCATTTATATCGCAAGTATTTGAAGCTAAATCATTTGTGTTGCATGGATTTTAAGCCAAACCTTCTACTTCGCATTAATTTGTAGCTAAATCAAGTTTATCGCATGAATTTTGAAGCTAACTCGTTTGATCGTCTGCCTTTGAAGCTATATCACTTATATCCCAAGTGTTTGAAGCTAAATCATTTGTTAAGCATGGATTTGAAGGTAAACCTTCTACATCGCATTGATTTGAAGCTAAATCATGAGTTTCGCATGGATTAGAAGCTAACACGTTTGTTTCTCCTGCATTTAAAGCTATATCATTTATATCGCAAGTATTTGAAGCTAAATCATTTGTTAAGCATGGATTTGAAGCTAAGCCTACTACTTCGCATTGATTTGAAGCTAAATCAAGTTTATCGCATGGATTTTGAAGCTAACTCGTTTGATCGTCTGCATTTGAAGCCATATCACTTATATCCCAAGTGTTTGAAGCTAAATCATTTTTTAAGCATGGATTTGAAGTTAAACCTTCTACATCGCATTGATTTGAAGCTAAATCATGAGTTTCGCATGGATTAGAAGCTAACACGTTTCTTTCGCCTGCATTTGAAGCTATATCATTTATATCGCAAGTATTTGAAGCTAAATCATTTGTTGAGCATGGATTTGAAGGTAAACCTTCTACATCGCATTGATTTGAAGCTAAATCATGTGTTTCGCATAGATATGAAGCTAACTCGTTTGTTTCGTCTGCATTTGAAGCTGTATCATTTATACCGCAAGTATCTGAACCTAAATCATTTGTTTCGCATGGATTTGAAGCTAAGACTACTACTTTGCATTGATTTGAAGCTAAATCAAGTTTATCGCATGGATTTTGAAGCTAACTCGTTTGATCGTCTGCATTTCAAGCTATATCACTTATATCCCAAGTGTTTGAAGCTAAATTATTTGTTAAGCATGGATTGAAAGGTAAACCTTCTACATCGCATTGATTTGAAGCTAAATCATGAGTTTCGCATGGATTAGAAGCTAACTCGTCTGTTTCGCCTGCATTTGAAGCTATATCATTTATATCGCAAGTATTTGAAGCTAAATCATTTGTGTTGCATGGATTTGAAGCCCATCCTTCTACATCGCATTGATTTTCAGCTAAATCAAGTGCATGGAATGGATTTGAAGATAACTCGTTTGTTTCTTCTGCATTTGAAGCTATATCACTTATATCACAAGTGTTTGAATCTAAATCATTTTTTAAGCATGGATTTGAAGGTAAACCTTCTACATCGCATTGATTTGAAGCTAAATCATGAGTATCGCATGGATTAGAAGCTAACTCGTTTGTTTCGCCTGCATTTGAAGCTATATCATTTATATCGCAAGTATTTGAAGCTAAATCATTTGTGTTGCATGGATTTGAAGCTAATCCTTCTACGTCGCATTGATTTGAAGCTAAATCAAGTTTATCGCATGGATTTTGTGGCTAACTTGTTTGATCGTCTGCATTTGAAGCTATATCATTTATATCGCAAGTATTTGAAGCGAAATCATTTGTTAAGCATGGATTTGAAGCTAAACCTTCTACATCGCATTGATTTGAAGCTAAATCATGAGTTTCGCATGGATTAGAAGCTAACTCGTTTGTTTCGCCTGCGTTTGAAGCTATATCATTTATATCGCAAGTGTTTGAAGCTAAATCATTTGTGTTCCACGGATTTGAAGCTAATCCTTCTACTTCGCATTGATTTGAAGCTAAATCAAGTTTATCGCATGGATTTTGAAGCTAACTCGTTTGATCGTCTGCATTTGAAGCTATATCACTTATAACCCAAGTATTTGAAGCTAAATCATTTGTTACGCATGGATTTGAAGGTAAACCTTCTACATCGCATTGATTTGAAGCTAAATCATGAGTTTCGCATGGATTAGAAGCTAACACGTTTGTTTCGCCTGCATTTGAAGCTATATCATTTATATCACAAGTATTTGAAGCTAAATCATTTGTGTTGCATGGATTTTAAGCCAATCCTTCTACTTCGCATTGATTTGAAGCTAAATCAAGTTTATCGCATGGAGTTTGAAGCTAACTCGTTTGATCGTCTGCATTTGAAGCCATATCACTTATATCTCAAGTGTTTGAAGCTAAATCATCTTTTAAGCATGGATTTGAAGTTAAACCTTCTATATCGCATTGATTTGAAGCTAAATCATGAGTTTCGCATGGATTAGAAGCTAACACGTTTCTTTCGCCTGCATTTGACGCTATATCATTTATATCGCAAGTATTTGAAGCTAAATCATTTGTTAAGCATGGATTTGAAGGTAAACCTTCTACATCGCATTGATTTGAAGCTAAATCAAGTTTATCGCATGAATTTTGAAGCTAACTCGTTTGATCGTCTGCCTTTGAAGCTATATCACTTATATCCCAAGTGTTTGAAGCTAAATCATTTGTTAAGCATGGGTTTGAAGGTAAACCTTCTACATCGCATTGATTTGAAGCTAAATCATGAGTTTCGCATGGATTAGAAGCTAACACGTTTGTTTCTCCTGCATTTAAAGCTATATCATTTATATCGCATGTATTTGAAGCTAAATCATTTGTGTTGCATGGATTTGAAGCTCATCCTTCTACATCGCATTGATTTTCAGCTAAATCAAGTGCATGGCATGGATTTGAGATAACTCGTTTGTTTCTTCTGCATTTGAAGCTATATCACTTATATCCCAAGTGTTTGATGCTAAATCATTTTTTAAGCATGGATTTGAAGGTAAACCTTCTACATCGCATTGATTTGAAGCTAAATCATGAGTTTCGCATGGATTAGAAGCTAACACGTTTGTTTCGCCTGCATTTGAAGCTATATCATTTATATCGCAAGTATTTGAAGCTAAATCATTTGTGTTGCACGGATTTTAAGCCAATCCTTCTACTTCGCATTAATTTGAAGCTAAATCAAGTTTATCGCATGAATTTTGAAGCTAACTCGTTTGATCGTCTGCCTTTGAAGCTATATCACTTATATCCCAAGTGTTTGAAGCTAAATCATTTTTTAAGCATGGATTTGAAGTTAAACCTACTACATCGCATTGATTTGAAGCTAAATCATGAGTTTCGCATGGATTAGAAGCTAACACGTTTCTTTCGCCTGCATTTGAAGCTATATCATTTATATCGCAAGTATTTGAAGCTAAATCATTTGTGTTGCATGGATTTGAAGCTCATCCTTCTACATCGCATTGATTTTCAGCTAAATAAAGTGCATGGCATGGATTTGAAGATAACTCGTTTGTTTCTCCTGCATTTGAAGCTATATCACTTATATCCCAAGTGTTTGAAGCTAAATCATTTGTTAAGCATGGATTTGAAGGTAAACCTTCTACATCGCATTGATTTGAAGCTAAATCATGAGTTTCGCATGGATTAGAAGCTAACACGTTTGTTTCGCCTGCATTTGAAGCTATATCATTTATATCGCAAGTATTTGAAGCTAAATCATTTGTTAAGCATGGATTTGAAGGTAAACCTTCTACATCGCATTGATTTGAAGCTAAATCAAGTTTATCGCATGGATTTTGAAGCTAACTCGTTTGATCGTCTGCATTTGAAGCCATATCACTTATATCCCAAGTGTTTGAAGCTAAATCATTTTTTAAGCATGGATTTGAAGTTAAACCTTCTACATCGCATTGATGTGAAGCTAAATCATGAGATTCGCATGGAATAGAAGCTAACACGTTTCTTTCGCCTGCATTTGAAGCTATATCATTTATATCGCAAGTATTTGAAGCTAAATCATTTGTTAAGCATGGATTTGAAGGTAAACCTTCTACATCGCATTGATTTGAAGCTAAATCATGTGTTTCGCATAGATATGAAGCTAACTCGTTTGTTTCGTCTGCATTTGAAGCTGTATCATTTATACCGCAAGTATCTGAACCTAAATCATTTGTTTCGCATGGATTTGAAACTAAGCCTACTACTTCGCATTGATTTGAAGCTAAATCAAGTTTATGGCATGGATTTAGAAGCTAACTCGTTTGATCGTCTGCATTTCAAGCTATATCACTTATATCCCAAGTGTTTGAAGCTAAATTATTTGTTAAGCATGGATTGAAAGGTAAACCTTCTACATCGCATTGATTTGAATCTAAATCATGAGTTTCGCATGGATTAGAAGCTAACTCTTCTGTTTCGCCTGCATTTGAAGCTATATCATTTATATCGCAAGTATTTGAAGCTAAATCATTTTTTAAGCATGGATTTGAAGGTAAACCTTCTACATCGCATTGATTTGAAGCTAAATCAAGTTTATCGCATGGATTTTGAAGCTAACTCGTTTGATCGTCTGCATTTGAAGCTATATCACTTATATCACAAGTGTTTGAAGCTAAATCATTTTTTAAGCATGGATTTGAAGGTAAACCTTCTACATCGCATTGATTTGAAGCTAAATCATAAGTATCGCATGGATTAGAAGCTAACTCGTTTGTTTCGCCTGCATTTGAAGCTATATCATTTATATCGCAAGTATTTGAAGCTAAATCATTTGTGTTGCATGGATTTGAAGCTAATCCTTCTACGTCGCATTGATTTGAAGCTAAATCAAGTTTATCGCTTGGATTTTGTGGCTAACTTGTTTGATCGTCTGCATTTGAAGCTATATCATTTATATCGCAAATATTTGAAGCGAAATCATTTGTTAAGCATGGATTTGAAGCTAAACCTTCTACATCGCATTGATTTGAAGCTAAATCATGAGTTTCGCATGGATTAGAAGCTAACTCGTTTGTTTCGCCTGCGTTTGAAGCTATATCATTTATATCGCAAGTGTTTGAAGCTAAATCATTTGTGTTCCACGGATTTGAAGCTAATCCTTCTACTTCGCATTGATTTGAAGCTAAATCAAGTTTATCGCATGGATTTTGAAGCTAACTCGTTTGATCGTCTGCATTTGAAGCTATATCACTTATAACCCAAGTATTTGAAGCTAAATCATTTGTTACGCATGGATTTGAAGGTAAACCTTCTACATCGCATTGATTTGAAGCTAAATCATGAGTTTCGCATGGATTAGAAGCTAACACGTTTCTTTCGCCTGCATTTGAAGCTATATCATTTATATCGCAAGTATTTGAAGCTAAATCATTTGTGTTGCATGGATTTTAAGCCAATCCTTCTACTTCGCATTGATTTGAAGCTAAATCAAGTTTATCGCATGGAGTTTGAAGCTAACTCGTTTGATCGTCTGCATTTGAAGCTATATCACTTATATCCCAAGTGTTTGAAGCTAAATCATTTGTTAAACATTGATTTGAAGGTAAACCTTCTACATCGCATTGATTTGAAGCTAAATCATGAGTTTCGCATGGATTAGAAGCTAACACGTTTGTTTCGCCTGCATTTGAAGCTATATCATTTATATCGCAAGTATTTGAAGCTAAATCATTTGTTAAGCATGGATTTGAAGGTAAACCTTCTACATCGCATTGATTTGAAGCTAAATCAAGTTTATCGCATGGATTTTGAAGCTAACTCGTTTGATCGTCTGCATTTGAAGCCATATCACTTATATCCCAAGTGTTTGAAGCTAAATCATTTTTTAAGCATGGATTGAAGTTAAACCTTCTATATCGCATTGATTTGAAGCTAAATCATGAGTTTCGCATGGATTAGAAGCTAACACGTTTCTTTCGCCTGCATTTGACGCTATATCATTTATATCGCAAGTATTTGAAGCTAAATCATTTGTTAAGCATGGATTTGAAGGTAAACCTTCTACATCGCATTGATTTGAAGCTAAATCATGTGTTTCGCATAGATATGAAGCTAACTCGTTTGTTTCGTCTGCATTTGAAGCTATATCATTTATATCGCAAGTATTTGAAGCTAAATTATTTGTTAAGCATGGATTTGAAGGTAAATCTTCTACATAGCATTGATTTGAAGCTAAATCATGAGTTTCGCATGGATTAGAAGCTAACACGTTTGTTTCGCCTGCATTTGCAGCTATATCATTTATATCGCAAGTATTTGAAGCTAAATCATTTGTTAAGCATGGATTTGAAGGTAAACCTTCTACATCGCATTGATTTGAAGCTAAATCATGAGTTTCGCATGGATTAGAAGCTAACACGTTTGTTTCGCCTGCATTTGAAGCTATATCATTTATATCGCAAGTATTTGAAGCTAAATCATTTGTGTTGCACGGATTTTAAGCCAATCCTTCTACTTCGCATTAATTTGAAGCTAAATCAAGTTTATCGCATGAATTTTGAAGCTAACTCGTTTGATCGTCTGCCTTTGAAGCTATATCACTTATATCCCAAGTGTTTGAAGCTAAATCATTTTTTAAGCATGGATTTGAAGTTAAACCTTCTACATCGCATTGATTTGAAGCTAAATCATGAGTTTCGCATGGATTAGAAGCTAACACGTTTCTTTCGCCTGCATTTGAAGCTATATCATTTATATCGCAAGTATTTGAAGCTAAATCATTTGTGTTGCATGGATTTGAAGCTCATCCTTCTACATCGCATTGATTTTCAGCTAAATCAAGTGCATGGCATGGATTTGAAGATAACTCGTTTGTTTCTCCTGCATTTGAAGCTATATCACTTATATCCCAAGTGTTTGAAGCTAAATCATTTGTTAAGCATGGATTTGAAGGTAAACCTTCTACATCGCATTGATTTGAAGCTAAATCATGAGTTTCGCATGGATTAGAAGCTAACACGTTTGTTTCGCCTGCATTTGAAGCTATATCATTTATATCGCAAGTATTTGAAGCTAAATCATTTGTTAAGCATGGATTTGAAGGTAAACCTTCTACATCGCATTGATTTGAAGCTAAATCAAGTTTATCGCATGGATTTTGAAGCTAACTCGTTTGATCGTCTGCATTTGAAGCCATATCACTTATATCCCAAGTGTTTGAAGCTAAATCATTTTTTAAGCATGGATTTGAAGTTAAACCTTCTACATCGCATTGATGTGAAGCTAAATCATGAGATTCGCATGGAATAGAAGCTAACACGTTTCTTTCGCCTGCATTTGAAGCTATATCATCTATATCGCAAGTATTTGAAGCTAAATCATTTGTTAAGCATGGATTTGAAGGTAAACCTTCTACATCGCATTGATTTGAAGCTAAATCATGTGTTTCGCATAGATATGAAGCTAACTCGTTTGTTTCGTCTGCATTTGAAGCTGTATCATTTATACCGCAAGTATCTGAACCTAAATCATTTGTTTCGCATGGATTTGAAACTAAGCCTACTACTTCGCATTGATTTGAAGCTAAATCAAGTTTATGGCATGGATTTAGAAGCTAACTCGTTTGATCGTCTACATTTCAAGCTATATCACTTATATCCCAAGTGTTTGAAGCTAAATTATTTGTTAAGCATGGATTGAAAGGTAAACCTTCTACATCGCATTGATTTGAATCTAAATCATGAGTTTCGCATGGATTAGAAGCTAACTCGTCTGTTTCGCCTGCATTTGAAGCTATATCATTTATATCGCAAGTATTTGAAGCTAAATCATTTTTTAAGCATGGATTTGAAGGTAAACCTTCTACATCGCATTGATTTGAAGCTAAATCAAGTTTATCGCATGGATTTTGAAGCTAACTCGTTTCATCGTCTGCATTTGAAGCTATATCACTTATATCCCAAGTGTTTGAAGCTAAATCATTTTTTAAGCATGGATTTGAAGGTAAAACTTCTACATCGCATTGATTTGAAGCTAAATCATGAGTTTCGCATGGATTAGAAGCTAACACGTTTGTTTCGCCTGCATTTGAAGCTATATCATTTATATCGCAAGTATTTGAAGCTAAATCATTTGTGTTGCACGGATTTTAAGCCAATCCTTCTACTTCGCATTAATTTGAAGCTAAATCAAGTTTATCGCATGAATTTTGAAGCTAACTCGTTTGATCGTCTGCCTTTGAAGCTATATCACTTATATCCCAAGTGTTTGAAGCTAAATCATTTGTTAAGCATGGATTTGAAGGTAAACCTTCTACATCGCATTGATTTGAAGCTAAATCATGAGTTTCGCATGGATTAGAAGCTAACTCGTTTGATCGTCTGCCTTTGAAGCTATATCACTTATATCCCAAGTGTTTGAAGCTAAATCATTTGTTAAGCATGGATTTGAAGGTAAACCTTCTACATCGCATTGATTTGAAGCTAAATCATGAGTTTCGCATGGATTAGAAGCTAACACGTTTGTTTCGCCTGCATTTGCAGCTATATCATTTATATCGCAAGTATTTGAAGCTAAATCATTTGTTAAGCATGGATTTGAAGGTAAACCTTCTACTTCGCATTGATTTGAAGCTAAATCAAGTTTATCGCATGGATTTTGAAGCTAACTCGTTTGATCGTCTGCATTTGAAGCTATATCACTTATATCCCAAGTGTTTGAAGCTAAATCATTTTTTAAGCATGGATTTGAAGGTAAACCTTCTACATCGCATTGATTTGAAGCTAAATCATGAGTTTCGCATGGATTAGAAGCTAACACGTTTGTTTCTCCTGCATTTAAAGCTATATCATTTATATCGCAAGTATTTGAAGCTAAATCATTTGTTAAGCATGGATTTGAAGCTAAGCCTACTACTTCGCATTGATTTGAAGCTAAATCAAGTTTATCGCATGGATTTTTAAGCTAACTCGTTTGATCGTCTGCATTTGAAGCCATATCACTTATATCCCAAGTGTTTGAAGCTAAATCATTTTTTAAGCATGGATTTGAAGTTAAACCTTCTACATCGCATTGATTTGAAGCTAAATCATGAGTTTCGCATGGATTAGAAGCTAACACGTTTCTTTCGCCTGCATTTGAAGCTATATCATTTATATCGCAAGTATTTGAAGCTAAATCATTTGTTAAGCATGGATTTGAAGGTAAACCTTCTACATCGCATTGATTTGAAGCTAAATCATGTGTTTCGCATAGATATGAAGCTAACTCGTTTGTTTCGTCTGCATTTGAAGCTATATCATTTATATCGCAAGTATTTGAAGCTAAATTATTTGTTAAGCATGGATTTGAAGGTAAATCTTCTACATAGCATTGATTTGAAGCTAAATCATGAGTTTCGCATGGATTAGAAGCTAACACGTTTGTTTCGCCTGCATTTGCAGCTATATCATTTATATCGCAAGTATTTGAAGCTAAATCATTTGTTAAGCATGGATTTGAAGGTAAACCTTCTACATCGCATTGATTTGAAGATAAATCATGAGTTTCGCATGGACTAGAAGCTAACACGTTTGTTTCGCCAGCATTTGAAGCTATATCATTTATATCGCAAGTATTTGAAGCTAAATCATTTGTGTTGCATGGATTTTAAGCCAAACCTTCTACTTCGCATTAATTTGTAGCGAAATCAAGTTTATCGCATGAATTTTGAAGCTAACTCGTTTGATCGTCTGCCTTTGAAGCTATATCACTTATATCCCAAGTGTTTGAAGCTAAATCATTTGTTAAGCATGGATTTGAAGGTAAACCTTCTACATCGCATTGATTTGAAGCTAAATCATGAGTTTCGCATGGATTAGAAGCTAACACGTTTGTTTCTCCTGCATTTAAAGCTATATCATTTATATCGCAAGTATTTGAAGCTAAATCATTTGTTAAGCATGGATTTGAAGCTAAGCCTACTACTTCGCATTGATTTGAAGCTAAATCAAGTTTATCGCATGGATTTTTAAGCTAACTCGTTTGATCGTCTGCATTTGAAGCCATATCACTTATATCCCAAGTGTTTGAAGCTAAATCATTTTTTAAGCATGGATTTGAAGTTAAACCTTCTACATCGCATTGATTTGAAGCTAAATCATGAGTTTCGCATGGATTAGAAGCTAACACGTTTCTTTCGCCTGCATTTGAAGCTATATCATTTATATCGCAAGTATTTGAAGCTAAATCATTTGTTAAGCATGGATTTGAAGGTAAACCTTCTACATCGCATTGATTTGAAGCTAAATCATGTGTTTCGCATAGATATGAAGCTAACTCGTTTGTTTCGTCTGCATTTGAAGCTGTATCATTTATACCGCAAGTATCTGAACCTAAATCATTTGTTTCGCATGGATTTGAAGCTAAGACTACTACTTTGCATTGATTTGAAGCTAAATCAAGTTTATCGCATGGATTTTGAAGCTAACTCGTTTGATCGTCTGCATTTCAAGCTATATCACTTATATCCCAAGTGTTTGAAGCTAAATTATTTGTTAAGCATGGATTGAAAGGTAAACCTTCTACATCGCATTGATTTGAAGCTAAATCATGAGTATCGCATGGATCAGAAGCTAACTCGTTTGTTTCGCCTGCATTTGAAGCTATATCATTTATATCGCAAGTATTTGAAGCTAAATCATTTGTGTTGCATGGATTTGAAGCTAATCCTTCTACGTCGCATTGATTTGAAGCTAAATCAAGTTTATCGCATGGATTTTGTGGCTAACTTGTTTGATCGTCTGCATTTGAAGCTATATCATTTATATCGCAAGTATTTGAAGCGAAATCATTTGTTAAGCATGGATTTGAAGCTAAACCTTCTACATCGCATTGATTTGAAGCTAAATCATGAGTTTCGCATGGATTAGAAGCTAACTCGTTTGTTTCGCCTGCGTTTGAAGCTATATCATTTATATCGCAAGTGTTTGAAGCTAAATCATTTGTGTTCCACGGATTTGAAGCTAATCCTTCTACTTCGCATTGATTTGAAGCTAAATCAAGTTTATCGCATGGATTTTGAAGCTAACTCGTTTGATCGTCTGCATTTGAAGCTATATCACTTATAACCCAAGTATTTGAAGCTAAATCATTTGTTACGCATGGATTTGAAGGTAAACCTTCTACATCGCATTGATTTGAAGCTAAATCATGAGTTTCGCATGGATTAGAAGCTAACACGTTTGTTTCGCCTGCATTTGAAGCTATATCATTTATATCGCAAGTATTTGAAGCTAAATCATTTGTGTTGCATGGATTTTAAGCCAATCCTTCTACTTCGCATTGATTTGAAGCTAAATCAAGTTTATCGCATGGAGTTTGAAGCTAACTCGTTTGATCGTCTGCGTTTGAAGCCATATCACTTATATCCCAAGTGTTTGAAGCTAAATCATTTTTTAAGCATGGATTTGAAGTTAAACCTTCTATATCGCATTGATTTGAAGCTAAATCATGAGTTTCGCATGGATTAGAAGCTAACACGTTTCTTTCGCCTGCATTTGACGCTATATCATTTATATCGCAAGTATTTCAAGCTAAATCATTTGTTAAGCATGGATTTGAAGGTAAACCTTCTACATCGCATTGATTTGAAGCTAAATCAAGTTTATCGCATGAATTTTGAAGCTAACTCGTTTGATCGTCTGCCTTTGAAGCTATATCACTTATATCCCAAGTGTTTGAAGCTAAATCATTTGTTAACCATGGATTTGAAGGTAAACCTTCTACATCGCATTGATTTGAAGCTAAATCATGAGTTTCGCATGGATTAGAAGCTAACACGTTTGTTTCTCCTGCATTTAAAGCTATATCATTTATATCGCAAGTATTTGAAGCTAAATCATTTGTGTTGCATGGATTTGAAGCTCATCCTTCTACATCGCATTGATTTTCAGCTAAATCAAGTTTATCGCATGGATTTTGAAACTAACTCGTTTGATCGTCTGCATTTGAAGCTATATCACTTATAACCCAAGTATTTGAAGCTAAATCATTTGTTACGCATGGATTTGAAGGTAAACCTTCTACATCGCATTGATTTGAAGCTAAATCATGAGTTTCGCATGGATTAGAAGCTAACACGTTTCTTTCGCCTGCATTTGACGCTATATCATTTATATCGCAAGTATTTGAAGCTAAATCATTTGTGTTGCATGGATTTTAAGCCAAACCTTCTACTTCGCATTAATTTGTAGCTAAATCAAGTTTATCGCATGAATTTTGAAGCTAACTCGTTTGATCGTCTGCCTTTGAAGCTATATCACTTATATCCCAAGTGTTTGAAGCTAAATCATTTGTTAAGCATGGATTTGAAGGTAAACCTTCTACATCGCATTGATTTGAAGCTAAATCATGAGTTTCGCATGGATTAGAAGCTAACACGTTTTTTTCGCCTGCATTTGAAGCTATATCATTTATATCGCAAGTATTTGAAGCTAAATCATTTGTTAAGCATGGATTTGAAGCTAAGCCTACTACTTCGCATTGACTTGAAGCTAAATCAAGTTTATCGCATGGATTTTGAAGCTAACTCGTTTGATCGTCTGCATTTGAAGCCATATCACTTATATCCCAAGTGTTTGAAGCTAAATCATTTTTTAAGCATGGATTTGAATTTAAACCTTCTACATCGCATTGATTTGAAGCTAAATCATGAGATTCGCATGGATTAGAAGCTAACACGTTTCTTTCGCCTGCATTTGAAGCTATATCATTTGTATCGCAAGTATTTGAAGCTAAATCATTTGTTAAGCATGGATTTGAAGGTAAACCTTCTACATCGCATTGATTTGAAGCTAAATCATGTGTTTCGCATAGATATGAAGCTAACTCGTTTGTTTCGTCTGCATTTGAAGCTGTATCATTTATACCGCAAGTATCTGAACCTAAATCATTTGTTTCGCATGGATTTGAAGCTAAGCCTACTACTTCGCATTGATTTGAAGCTAAATCAAGTTTATCGCATGGATTTTGAAGCTAACTCGTTTGATCGTCTGCATTTCAAGCTATATCACTTATATCCCAAGTGTTTGAAGCTAAATTATTTGTTAAGCATGGATTGAAAGGTAAACCTTCTACATCGCATTGATTTGAAGCTAAATCAAGTTTATCGCATGGATTTTGAAGCTATCTCGTTTGATCGTCTGCATTTGATGCCATATCACTTATATCCCAAGTGTTTGAAGCTAAATCATTTTTTAAGCATGGATTTGAAGGTAAACCTTCTACATCGCATTGATTTGAAGCTAAATCATGAGTTTCGCATGGATTAGAAGCTAACACGTTTGTTTCGCCTGCATTTGAAGCTATATCATTTATATCGCAAGTATTTGAAGCTAAATCATTTGTGTTGCATGGATTTTAAGCCAATCCTTCTACTTCGCATTGATTTGAAGCTAAATCAAGTTTATCGCATGGAGTTTGAAGCTAACTCGTTTGATCGTCTGCGTTTGAAGCCATATCACTTATATCCCAAGTGTTTGAAGCTAAATCATTTTTTAAGCATGGATTTGAAGTTAAACCTTCTATATCGCATTGATTTGAAGCTAAATCATGAGTTTCGCATGGATTAGAAGCTAACACGTTTCTTTCGCCTGCATTTGACGCTATATCATTTATATCGCAAGTATTTGAAGCTAAATCATTTGTTAAGCATGGATTTGAAGGTAAACCTTCTACATCGCATTGATTTGAAGCTAAATCAAGTTTATCGCATGAATTTTGAAGCTAACTCGTTTGATCGTCTGCCTTTGAAGCTATATCACTTATATCCCAAGTGTTTGAAGCTAAATCATTTGTTAACCATGGATTTGAAGGTAAACCTTCTACATCGCATTGATTTGAAGCTAAATCATGAGTTTCGCATGGATTAGAAGCTAACACGTTTGTTTCTCCTGCATTTAAAGCTATATCATTTATATCGCAAGTATTTGAAGCTAAATCATTTGTGTTGCATGGATTTGAAGCTCATCCTTCTACATCGCATTGATTTTCAGCTAAATCAAGTTTATCGCATGGATTTTGAAACTAACTCGTTTGATCGTCTGCATTTGAAGCTATATCACTTATAACCCAAGTATTTGAAGCTAAATCATTTGTTACGCATGGATTTGAAGGTAAACCTTCTACATCGCATTGATTTGAAGCTAAATCATGAGTTTCGCATGGATTAGAAGCTAACACGTTTCTTTCGCCTGCATTTGACGCTATATCATTTATATCGCAAGTATTTGAAGCTAAATCATTTGTGTTGCATGGATTTTAAGCCAAACCTTCTACTTCGCATTAATTTGTAGCTAAATCAAGTTTATCGCATGAATTTTGAAGCTAACTCGTTTGATCGTCTGCCTTTGAAGCTATATCACTTATATCCCAAGTGTTTGAAGCTAAATCATTTGTTAAGCATGGATTTGAAGGTAAACCTTCTACATCGCATTGATTTGAAGCTAAATCATGAGTTTCGCATGGATTAGAAGCTAACACGTTTGTTTCTCCTGCATTTGAAGCTATATCATTTATATCGCAAGTATTTGAAGCTAAATCATTTGTTAAGCATGGATTTGAAGCTAAGCCTACTACTTCGCATTGATTTGAAGCTAAATCAAGTTTATCGCATGGATTTTGAAGCTAACTCGTTTGATCGTCTGCATTTGAAGCCATATCACTTATATCCCAAGTGTTTGAAGCTAAATCATTTTTTAAGCATGGATTTGAAGTTAAACCTTCTACATCGCATTGATTTGAAGCTAAATCATGAGATTCGCATGGATTAGAAGCTAACACGTTTCTTTCGCCTGCATTTGAAGCTATATCATTTGTATCGCAAGTATTTGAAGCTAAATCATTTGTTAAGCATGGATTTGAAGGTAAACCTTCTACATCGCATTGATTTGAAGCTAAATCATGTGTTTCGCATAGATATGAAGCTAACTCGTTTGTTTCGTCTGCATTTGAAGCTGTATCATTTATACCGCAAGTATCTGAACCTAAATCATTTGTTTCGCATGGATTTGAAGCTAAGCCTACTACTTCGCATTGATTTGAAGCTAAATCAAGTTTATCGCATGGATTTTGAAGCTAACTCGTTTGATCGTCTGCATTTCAAGCTATATCACTTATATCCCAAGTGTTTGAAGCTAAATTATTTGTTAAGCATGGATTGAAAGGTAAACCTTCTACATCGCATTGATTTGAAGCTAAATCAAGTTTATCGCATGGATTTTGAAGCTATCTCGTTTGATCGTCTGCATTTGATGCCATATCACTTATATCCCAAGTGTTTGAAGCTAAATCATTTTTTAAGCATGGATTTGAAGGTAAACCTTTTACATCGCATTGATTTGAAGCTAAATCATGAGTTTCGCATGGATTAGAAGCTAACACGTTTGTTTCGCCTGCATTTGAAGCTATATCATTTATATCGCAAGTATTTGAAGCTAAATCATTTGTTAAGCATGGATTTGAAGGTAAACCTTCTACATCGCATTGATTTGAAGCTAAATCAAGTTTATAGCATGGATTTTGAAGCTAACTCGTTTGATCGTCTGCATTTGAAGCCATACCACTTATATCCCAAGTGTTTGAAGCTAAATCATTTTTTAAGCATGGATTTGAAGTTAAACCTTCTATATCGCATTGATTTGAAGCTAAATCATGAGTTTCGCATGGATTAGAAGCTAACACGTTTCTTTCGCCTGCATTTGAAGCTATATCATTTATATCGCAAGTATTTGAAGCTAAATCATTTGTTAAGCATGGATTTGAAGGTAAACCTTCTACATCGCATTGATTTGAAGCTAAATCATGTGTTTCGCATAGATATGAAGCTAACTCGTTTGTTTCGTCTGCATTTGAAGCTATATCATTTATATCGCAAGTATTTGAAGCTAAATTATTTGTTAAGCATGGATTTGAAGGTAAATCTTCTACATAGCATTGATTTGAAGCTAAATCATGAGTTTCGCATGGATTAGAAGCTAACACGTTTGTTTCGCCTGCATTTGCAGCTATATCATTTATATCGCAAGTATTTGAAGCTAAATCATTTGTTAAGCATGGATTTGAAGGTAAACCTTCTACATCGCATTGATTTGAAGCTAAATCATGAGTTTCGCATGGACTAGAAGCTAACACGTTTGTTTCGCCAGCATTTGAAGGTATATCATTTATATCGCAAGTATTTGAAGCTAAATCATTTGTGTTGCATGGATTTTAAGCCAAACCTTCTACTTCGCATTAATTTGTAGCTAAATCAAGTTTATCGCATGAATTTTGAAGCTAACTCGTTTGATCGTCTGCCTTTGAAGCTATATCACTTATATCCCAAGTGTTTGAAGCTAAATCATTTGTTAAGCATGGATTTGAAGGTAAACCTTCTACATCGCATTGATTTGAAGCTAAATCATGAGTTTCGCATGGATTAGAAGCTAACACGTTTGTTTCGCCTGCATTTGAAGCTATATCATTTATACCGCAAGTATCTGAACCTAAATCATTTGTTTCGCATGGATTTGAAGCTAAGCCTACTACTTCGCATTGATTTGAAGCTAAATCAAGTTTATCGCATGGATTTTGAAGCTAACTCGTTTGATCGTCTGCATTTCAAGCTATATCACTTATATCCCAAGTGTTTGAAGCTAAATTATTTGTTAAGCATGGATTGAAAGGTAAACCTTCTACATCGCATTGATTTGAATCTAAATCATGAGTTTCGCATGGATTAGAAGCTAACTCGTCTGTTTCGCCTGCATTTGAAGCTATATCATTTATATCGCAAGTATTTGAAGCTAAATCATTTGTGTTGCATGGATTTGAAGCTAATCCTTCTACGTCGCATTGATTTGAAGCTAAATCAAGTTTATCGCATGGATTTTGTGGCTAACTTGTTTGATCGTCTGCATTTGAAGCTATATCATTTATATCGCAAGTATTTGAAGCGAAATCATTTGTTAAGCATGGATTTGAAGCTAAACCTTCTACATCGCATTGATTTGAAGCTAAATCATGAGTTTCGCATGGATTAGAAGCTAACTCGTTTGTTTCGCCTGCGTTTGAATCTATATCATTTATATCGCAAGTGTTTGAAGCTAAATCATTTGTGTTCCACGGATTTGAAGCTAACCCTTCTACTTCGCATTGATTTGAAGCTAAATCAAGTTTATCGCATGGATTTTGAAGCTAACTCGTTTGATCGTCTGCATTTGAAGCTATATCACTTATAACCCAAGTATTTGAAGCTAAATCATTTGTTACGCATGGATTTGAAGGTAAACCTTCTACATCGCATTGATTTGAAGCTAAATCATGAGTTTCGCATGGATTAGAAGCTAACACGTTTGTTTCGCCTGCATTTGAAGCTATATCATTTATATCGCAAGTATTTGAAGCTAAATCATTTGTGTTGCATGGATTTTAAGCCAATCCTTCTACTTCGCATTGATTTGAAGCTAAATCAAGTTTATCGCATGGAGTTTGAAGCTAACTCGTTTGATCGTCTGCGTTTGAAGCCATATCACTTATATCCCAAGTGTTTGAAGCTAAATCATTTTTTAAGCATGGATTTGAAGTTAAACCTTCTATATCGCATTGATTTGAAGCTAAATCATGAGTTTCGCATGGATTAGAAGCTAACACGTTTCTTTCGCCTGCATTTGACGCTATATCATTTATATCGCAAGTATTTGAAGCTAAATCATTTGTTAAGCATGGATTTGAAGGTAAACCTTCTACATCGCATTGATTTGAAGCTAAATCAAGTTTATCGCATGAATTTTGAAGCTAACTCGTTTGATCGTCTGCCTTTGAAGCTATATCACTTATATCCCAAGTGTTTGAAGCTAAATCATTTGTTAAGCATGGATTTGAAGGTAAACCTTCTACATCGCATTGATTTGAAGCTAAATCATGAGTTTCGCATGGATTAGAAGCTAACACGTTTGTTTCTCCTGCATTTAAAGCTATATCATTTATATCGCAAGTATTTGAAGCTAAATCATTTGTGTTGCATGGATTTGAAGCTCATCCTTCTACATCGCATTGATTTTCAGCTAAATCAAGTTTATCGCATGGATTTTGAAACTAACTCGTTTGATCGTCTGCATTTGAAGCTATATCACTTATAACCCAAGTATTTGAAGCTAAATCATTTGTTACGCATGGATTTGAAGGTAAACCTTCTACATCGCATTGATTTGAAGCTAAATCATGAGTTTCGCATGGATTAGAAGCTAACACGTTTCTTTCGCCTGCATTTGACGCTATATCATTTATATCGCAAGTATTTGAAGCTAAATCATTTGTGTTGCATGGATTTTAAGCCAAACCTTCTACTTCGCATTAATTTGAAGCTAAATCAAGTTTATCGCATGGATTTTGAAGCTAACTCGTTTGATCGTCTGCATTTGAAGCCATATCACTTATATCCCAAGTGTTTGAAGCTAAATCATTTTTTAAGCATGGATTTGAAGTTAAACCTTCTACATCGCATTGATTTGAAGCTAAATCATGAGTTTCGCATGGATTAGAAGCTAACACGTTTCTTTCGCCTGCATTTGAAGCTATATCATTTGTATCGCAAGTATTTGAAGCTAAATCATTTGTTAAGCATGGATTTGAAGGTAAACCTTCTACATCGCATTGATTTGAAGCTAAATCATGTGTTTCGCATAGATATGAAGCTAACTCGTTTGTTTCGTCTGCATTTGAAGCTGTATCATTTATACCGCAAGTATCTGAACCTAAATCATTTGTTTCGCATGGATTTGAAGCTAAGCCTACTACTTCGCATTGATTTGAAGCTAAATCAAGTTTATCGCATGGATTTTGAAGCTAACTCGTTTGATCGTCTGCATTTCAAGCTATATCACTTATATCCCAAGTGTTTGAAGCTAAATTATTTGTTAAGCATGGATTGAAAGGTAAACCTTCTACATCGCATTGATTTGAAGCTAAATCAAGTTTGTCGCATGGATTTTGAAGCTATCTCGTTTGATCGTCTGCATTTGATGCCATATCCCTTATATCCCAAGTGTTTGAAGCTAAATCATTTTTTAAGCATGGATTTGAAGGTAAACCTTCTACATCGCATTGATTTGAAGCTAAATCATGAGTTTCGCATGGATTAGAAGCTAACACGTTTGTTTCGCCTGCATTTGAAGCTATATCATTTATATCGCAAGTATTTGAAGCTAAATCATTTGTTAAGCATGGATTTGAAGGTAAACCTTCTACATCGCATTGATTTGAAGCTAAATCAAGTTTATAGCATGGATTTTGAAGCTAACTCGTTTGATCGTCTGCATTTGAAGCCATATCACTTATATCCCAAGTGTTTGAAGCTAAATCATTTTTTAAGCATGGATTTGAAGTTAAACCTTCTATATCGCATTGATTTGAAGCTAAATCATGAGTTTCGCATGGATTAGAAGCTAACACGTTTCTTTCGCCTGCATTTGAAGCTATATCATTTATATCGCAAGTATTTGAAGCTAAATCATTTGTTAAGCATGGATTTGAAGGTAAACCTTCTACATCGCATTGATTTGAAGCTAAATCATGTGTTTCGCATAGATATGAAGCTAACTCGTTTGTTTCGTCTGCATTTGAAGCTATATCATTTATATCGCAAGTATTTGAAGCTAAATTATTTGTTAAGCATGGATTTGAAGGTAAATCTTCTACATAGCATTGATTTGAAGCTAAATCATGAGTTTCGCATGGATTAGAAGCTAACACGTTTGTTTCGCCTGCATTTGCAGCTATATCATTTATATCGCAAGTATTTGAAGCTAAATCATTTGTTAAGCATGGATTTGAAGGTAAACCTTCTACATCGCATTGATTTGAAGCTAAATCATGAGTTTCGCATGGACTAGAAGCTAACACGTTTGTTTCGCCAGCATTTGAAGGTATATCATTTATATCGCAAGTATTTGAAGCTAAATCATTTGTGTGGCATGGATTTTAAGCCAAACCTTCTACTTCGCATTAATTTGTAGCTAAATCAAGTTTATCGCATGAATTTTGAAGCTAACTCGTTTGATCGTCTGCCTTTGAAGCTATATCACTTATATCCCAAGTGTTTGAAGCTAAATCATTTGTTAAGCATGGATTTGAAGGTAAACCTTCTACATCGCATTGATTTGAAGCTAAATCATGAGTTTCGCATGGATTAGAAGCTAACTCGTTTGATCGTCTGCATTTGAAGCTATATCATTTATATCGCAAGTATTTGAAGCTAAATCATTTGTGTTGCATGGATTTTAAGCCAATCCTTCTACTTCGCATTAATTTGAAGCTAAATCAAGTTTATCGCATGAATTTGGAAGCTAACTCGTTCGATCGTCTGCCTTTGAAGCTATATCACTTATATCCCAAGTGTTTGAAGCTAAATCATTTGTTAAGCATGGATTTGAAGGTAAACCTTCTACATCGCATTGATTTGAAGCTAAATGATGAGTTTCGCATGGATTAGAAGCTAACACGTTAGTTTCGCCTGCATTTGAAGCTATATCATTTATATCGCAAGTATTTGAAGCTAAATCATTTGTTTAGCATGGATTTGAAGGTAAACCTTCTACATCGCATTGATTTGAAGCTAAATCAAGTTTATCGCATGGATTTTGAAGCTAACTCGTTTGATCGTCTGCATTTGAAGCTATATCACTTATATCCCAAGTGTTTGAAGCTAAATCATTTTTTAAGCATGGATTTGAAGGTAAACCTTCTACATCGCATTGATTTGAAGCTAAATCATGAGTTTCGCATGGATTAGAAGCTAACACGTTTGTTTCGCCTGCATTTGAAGCTATAACATTTATATCGCAAGTATTTGAAGCTAAATCATTTGTTAAGCATGGATTTGAAGGTAAACCTTCTACATCGCATTGATTTGAAGCTAAATCATGTGTTTCGCATAGATATGAAGCTAACTCGTTTGTTTCGTCTGCATTTGAAGCTGTATCATTTATACCGCAAGTATCTGAACCTAAATCATTTGTTTTTCATGGATTTGAATCTAAGCCTACTACTTCGCATTGATTTGAAGCTAAATCAAGTTTACCGCATGGATTTTGAAGCTAACTCGTTTGATCGTCTGCATTTCAAGCTATATCACTTATATCCCAAGTGTTTGAAGCTAAATTATTTGTTAAGCATAGATTGAAAGGTAAACCTTCTACATCGCATTTATTTGAATCTAAATCATGAGTTTCGCATGGATTAGAAGCTAACTCGTCTGTTTCGCCTGCATTTGAAGCTATATCATTTATATCGCATGTATTTGAAGCTAAATCATTTGTGTTGCATGGATTTGAAGCTCATCCTTCTACATCGCATTGATTTTCAGCTAAATCAAGTGCATGGCATGGATTTGAGATAACTCGTTTGTTTCTTCTGCATTTGAAGCTATATCACTTATATCCCAAGTGTTTGAAGCTAAATCATTTTTTAAGCATGGATTTGAAGGTAAACCTTCTACATCGCATTGATTTGAAGCTAAATCATGAGTTTCGCATGGATTAGAAGCTAACACGTTTGTTTCGCCTGCATTTGAAGCTATATCATTTATATCGCAAGTATTTGAAGCTAAATCATTTGTTAAGCATGGATTTGAAGGTAAACCTTCTACATCGCATTGATTTGAAGCTAAATCAAGTGCATGGCATGGATTTGAGATAACTCGTTTGTTTCGCCTGCATTTGAAGCTATATCATTTATATCGCAAGTATTTGAAGCTAAATCATTTGTTAAGCATGGATTGAAAGGTAAACCTTCTACATCGCATTGATTTGAATCTAAATCATGAGTTTCGCATGGATTAGAAGCTAACTCGTCTGTTTCGCCTGCATTTGAAGCTATATCATTTATATCGCAAGTATTTGAAGCTAAATCATTTGTGTTGCATGGATTTGAAGCTCATCCTTCTACATCGCATTGATTTTCAGCTAAATCAAGTGCATGGCATGGATTTGAGATAACTCGTTTGTTTCTTCTGCATTTGAAGCTGTATCATTTATACCGCAAGTATCTGAACCTAAATCATTTGTTTTGCATGGATTTGAAGCTAAGCCTACTACTTCGCATTGATTTGAAGCTAAATCAAATTTACCGCATGGATTTTGAAGCTAACTCGTTTGATCGTCTGCATTTGAAGCTATATCATTTATATCGCAAGTATTTGAAGCTAAATCATTTGTGTTGCATGGATTTTAAGCCAATCCTTCTACTTCGCATTAATTTGAAGCTAAATCAAGTTTATCGCATGAATTTGGAAGCTAACTCGTTCGATCGTCTGCCTTTGAAGCTATATCACTTATATCCCAAGTGTTTGAAGCTAAATCATTTGTTAAGCATGGATTTGAAGGTAAACCTTCTACATCGCATTGATTTGAAGCTAAATGATGAGTTTCGCATGGATTAGAAGCTAACACGTTAGTTTCGCCTGCATTTGAAGCTATATCATTTATATCGCAAGTATTTGAAGCTAAATCATTTGTTTAGCATGGATTTGAAGGTAAACCTTCTACATCGCATTGATTTGAAGCTAAATCAAGTTTATCGCATGGATTTTGAAGCTAACTCGTTTGATCGTCTGCATTTGAAGCTATATCACTTATATCCCAAGTGTTTGAAGCTAAATCATTTTTTAAGCATGGATTTGAAGGTAAACCTTCTACATCGCATTGATTTGAAGCTAAATCATGAGTTTCGCATGGATTAGAAGCTAACACGTTTGTTTCGCCTGCATTTGAAGCTATAACATTTATATCGCAAGTATTTGAAGCTAAATCATTTGTTAAGCATGGATTTGAAGGTAAACCTTCTACATCGCATTGATTTGAAGCTAAATCATGTGTTTCGCATAGATATGAAGCTAACTCGTTTGTTTCGTCTGCATTTGAAGCTGTATCATTTATACCGCAAGTATCTGAACCTAAATCATTTGTTTTTCATGGATTTGAATCTAAGCCTACTACTTCGCATTGATTTGAAGCTAAATCAAGTTTACCGCATGGATTTTGAAGCTAACTCGTTTGATCGTCTGCATTTCAAGCTATATCACTTATATCCCAAGTGTTTGAAGCTAAATTATTTGTTAAGCATAGATTGAAAGGTAAACCTTCTACATCGCATTGATTTGAATCTAAATCATGAGTTTCGCATGGATTAGAAGCTAACTCGTCTGTTTCGCCTGCATTTGAAGCTATATCATTTATATCGCATGTATTTGAAGCTAAATCATTTGTGTTGCATGGATTTGAAGCTCATCCTTCTACATCGCATTGATTTTCAGCTAAATCAAGTGCATGGCATGGATTTGAGATAACTCGTTTGTTTCTTCTGCATTTGAAGCTATATCACTTATATCCCAAGTGTTTGAAGCTAAATCATTTTTTAAGCATGGATTTGAAGGTAAACCTTCTACATCGCATTGATTTGAAGCTAAATCATGAGTTTCGCATGGATTAGAAGCTAACACGTTTGTTTCGCCTGCATTTGAAGCTATATCATTTATATCGCAAGTATTTGAAGCTAAATCATTTGTTAAGCATGGATTTGAAGGTAAACCTTCTACATCGCATTGATTTGAAGCTAAATGATGAGTTTCGCATGGATTAGAAGCTAACACGTTTGTTTCGCCTGCATTTGAAGCTATATCATTTATATCGCAAGTATTTGAAGCTAAATCATTTGTTAAGCATGGATTTGAAGGTAAACCTTCTACATCGCATTGATTTGAAGCTAAATCAAGTTTATCGCATGGATTTTGAAGCTAACTCGTTTGATCGTCTGCATTTGAAGCCATATCACTTATATCCCAAGTGTTTGAAGCTAAATCATTTTTTAAGCATGGATTTGAAGTTAAACCTTCTACATCGCATTGATTTGAAGCTAAATCATGAGTTTCGCATGGATTAGAAGCTAACACGTTTCTTTCGCCTGCATTTGAAGCTATATCATTTATATCGCAAGTATTTGAAGCTAAATCATTTGTTAAGCATGGATTTGAAGTTAAACCTTCTACATCGCATTGATTTGAAGCTAAATCATGAGTTTCGCATGGATTAGAAGCTAACACGTTTCTTTCGCCTGCATTTGAAGCTATATCATTTATATCGCAAGTATTTGAAGCTAAATCATGTGTTTCGCATAGATATGAAATCTAACTCGTTTGTTTCGTCTGCATTTGAAGCTGTATCATTTATACCGCAAGTATCTGAACCTAAATCATTTGTGTTGCATGGATTTGAAGCTCATCCTTCTACATCGCATTGATTTTCAGGTAAATCAAGTGCATGGCATGGATTGGAAGATAACTCGTTTGTTTCTCCTGCATTCGAAGCTATATCACTTATATCCCAAGTGTTTGAAGCTAAATCATTTGTTAAGCATGGATTTGAAGGTAAACCTTCTACATCGCATTGATTTGAAGCTAAATCATGAGTTTCGCATGGATTAGAAGCTAACTCGTTTGTTTCGCCTGCATTTGAAGCTATATCATTTATATCGCAAGTATTTGAAGCTAAATCATGTGTTTCGCATAGATATGAAATCTAACTCGTTTGTTTCGTCTGCATTTGAAGCTGTATCATTTATACCGCAAGTATCTGAACCTAAATCATTTGTGTTGCATGGATTTGAAGCTCATCCTTCTACATCGCATTGATTTTCAGGTAAATCAAGTGCATGGCATGGATTGGAAGATAACTCGTTTGTTTCTCCTGCATTTGAAGCTATATCACTTATATCCCAAGTGTTTGAAGCTAAATCATTTGTTAAGCATGGATTTGAAGGTAAACCTTCTACATCGCATTGATTTGAAGCTAAATCATGAGTTTCGCATGGATTAGAAGCTAACTCGTTTGTTTCGCTTGCATTTGAAGCTATATCATTTATATCGCAAGTATTTGAAGCTAAATCATTTGTGTTGCATGGATTTGAAGCTAATACTTCTACTTCGCATTGATTTGAAGCTAAATCAAGTTTATCGCATGGATTTTGTGGCTAACTTGTTTGATCGTCTGCATTTGAAGCTATATCATTTATATCGCAAGTGTTTGAAGCTAAATCATTTGTGTTCCACGGATTTGAAGCTAATCCTTCAACGTCGCATTGATTTGAAGCTAAATCAAGTTTATCGCATGGATTTTGAAACTATCTCGTTTGATCGTCTGCATTTGATGCCATATCACTTATATCCCAAGTGTTTGAAGCTAAATCATTTTTTAAGCATGGATTTGAAGTTAAACCTTCTACATCGCATTGATTTGAAGCTAAATCATGAGTTTCGCATGGATTAGAAGCTAACACGTTTGTTTCGCCAGCATTTGAAGCTATACCATTTATATCGCAAGTATTTGAAGCTAAATCATTTGTTAAGCATGGATTTTAAGCTAATCCTTCTACTTCGCATTGATTTGAAGCTAAATCAAGTGCATGGAATGGATTTGAAGATAACTCGTTTGTTTCTCCTGCATTTGAAGCTATATCACTTATATCGCAAGTATTTGAAGCTAAATCATTTGTGTTGCATGGATTTGAAGCTAATCCTTCTACTTCGCATTGATTTGAAGCTAAATCAAGTTTATCGCATGGATTTTGTGGCTAACTTGTTTGATCGTCTGCATTTGAAGCTATATCTTTTATATCGCAAGTATTTGAAGCTAAATCATTTTTTAAGCATGGATTTGATGGTAAACCTTCTACATCGCATTGAGTTGAAGCTAAATCATGAGTTTCGCATGGATTAGAAGCTAACACATTTGTTTCGCCTGCATTTGAAGCTATATCATTTATATCGCAAGTATTTGAAGCTAAATCATTTGTGTTGCATGGATTTTAAGCTAATCCTTCTACTTCGCATTGATTTGTAGCTAAATCAACTTGATCGCATGGATTTTGAAGCTAACTCGTTTGATCGTCTGCATTTGAAGCTATATCACTTATATCCCAAGTGTTTGAAGCTAAATCATTTGTTAAGCATGGATTTGAAGGTAAACCTTCTACATCGCATTGATTTGAAGCTAAATCATGAGTTTCGCATGGATTAGAAGCTAACACGTTTGTTTCGCCTGCATTTGAAGCTATATCATTTATATCGCAGGTATTTGAAGCTAAGTCATTTGTTAAGCATGGATTTGAAGGTAAACCTTCTACATCGCATTCATTTGAAGCTAAATCATGTGTTTCGCATAGATATGAAGCTAACTCGTTTGTTTCGTCTGCATTTGAAGCTGTATCATTTATACCGCAAGTATCTGAACCTAAATTATTTGTTTCGCATGGATTTGAAGCTAAGCCTTCTACTTCGCATTGATTTGAAGCTAAATCAAGTTTATCGCATGGATTTTGAAGCTAACTCGTTTGATCGTCTGCATTTCAAGCTATATCACTTATATCCTAAGTGTTAGAAGCTAAATCATTTGTTGCGCATGGATTTGAAGGTGAACCTTCTACATCGCATTGATTTGAAGCTAAATCATGAGTTTCGCATGGATTAGAAGCTAACGCGTTTGCTTCGCCTGCATTTGAAGCTATATCGTTTATATCGAAAGTATTTGAAGCTAAATCAATTGTGTTGCATGGATTTGAAGCTCATCCTTCTACTTCGCAATGATTTGAAGCTAAATCAAGTTTGTCGCATGGATTTTGAAGCTATCTCGTTTGATCGTCTGTATTTGAAGCTATATTACTTATATCCCAAGTGTTTGAAGCTAAATCATTTGTTTCGCATGGATTTGAAGCTGAACCTTCTACATCGCATTGATTTTCAGCTAAATCAAGTGCATGTAGTGGATTTGAAGATAACTCGTTTGTTTCTTCTGCATTTGAAGCTATATCACTTATATCGCAAGTGTCTGAAGCTAAATCACTTGTTTCGCGTGGACTTGAAGCTAACTCGTTTGATCGTCTGCATTTGAAGCTATATCACTTATATCCCAAGTGTTTGAAGCTAAATTATTTGTTAAGCATGGATTTAAAGGTAAACCTTCTACATCGCATTGATTTGAAGCTAAATCATGAGTTTCGCATGGATTAGAAGCTAACTCGTTTGTTAGGCCTGCATTTGAAGCTATATCATTTATATCGCAAGTATTTTAAGTTAAATCATATGTGTTGCATGGATTTGAAGCTAATCCTTCTACTACGCATGGATTTGAAGCTAAATCAAGTTTATCGCATGGATTTTGAAGCTAACTCGTTTGATCGTCTGTATTTGAAGCTATATCACTTATATGCCAAGTGTTTGGAGCTAAATTATTTGTTAAGCATTGATTTGAAGGTAAACCTTCTACATCGCATTGATTTGAAGCTAAATCATGAGTTTCGCATGGATTAGAAGCTAACTCGTTTGTTTCGTCTGCATTTGAAGCTATATCATTTATATCGCAAGTATTTGAAGCTAAATCATTTGTTAAGCATGGATTTGAAGGTAAACCTTCTACATCGCATTTATTTGAAGCTAAATCATGTGTTTCGCATAGATATGAAGCTAACTCGTTTGTTTCGTCTGCATTTGAAGCTGTATCATTTATACCGCAGGTATCTGAACCTAAATCATTTGTTTCGCATGGATTTGAAGGTAAACCTTCCACATCGCATTTATTTGAAGCTAAATCAAGTTTATCGCATGGATTTTGAAGCTAACTCGTTTGATCGTCTGCATTTGAAGCCATATCACTTATATCCCAAGTGTTTGAAGCTAAATCATTTTTTAAGCATGGATTTGAAGTTAAACCTTCTACATCGCATTGATTTGAAGCTAAATCATGAATTTCGAATGGATTAGAAGCTAACACGTTTGTTTCGCCTGCATTTGAAGCTATATCATTTATATCGCAAGTATTTGAAGCTAAATCATTTGTGTTGCATGTATTTTAAGCCAATCCTTCTACTTTGCATTGATTTGAAGCTAAATCAAGTTTATCGCATGAATTTTGAAGCTAACTCGTTTGATCGTCTGCCTTTGAAGCTATATCACTTATATCCCAAGTGTTTGAAGCTAAATCATTTGTTAAGCATGGATTTGAAGGTAAACATTCTACATCGCATTGATTTGAAGCTAAATCAAGTTTATCGCATGGATTTTGAAGCTAACTCGTTTGATCGTCTGCATTTGAAGCCATATCACTTATATCCCAAGTGTTTGAAGCTAAATCATTTTTTAAGCATGGATTTGAAGTTAAACCTTCTACATCGCATTGATTTGAAGCTAAATCATGAGTTTCGCATGGATTAGAAGCTAACACGTTTGTTTCGCCTGCATTTGTAGCTATATCATTTATATCGCAAGTATTTGAAGCTAAATCATTTGTGTTGCATGGATTTTAAGCTAATCCTTCTACTTCGCATTGATTTGAAGCTAAATCAAGTGCATGGAATGGATTTGAAGATAACTCGTTTGTTTCTCCTGCATTTGAAGCTATATCACTTATATCCCAAGTGTTTGAAGCTAAATCATTTGTTAAGCATGGATTTGAAGGTAAACCTTCTACATCGCATTGATTTGAAGCTAAATCATGAGTTTCGCATGGACTAGAAGCAAACTCATTTGTTTCGCCTGCATTTGAAGCTATATCATTTATATCGCAAGTATTTGAAGCTAAATCATTTGTGTTCCACGGATTTGAAGCTAATCCTTCTACTTCGCATTGATTTGAAGCTAAATCAAGTTTATCGCATGGATTTTGAAGCTATCTCGTTTGATCGTCTGCCTTTGAAGCTATATTACTTATATCCCAAGTGTTTGAAGCTAAATCATTTGTTAAGCATGGATTTGAAGGTAAACCTTCTACATCGCATTGATTTGAAGCTAAATCATGAGTTTCGCATGGATTACAAGCTAACACGTTTGTTTCGCCTACATTTGAAGCTATATCATTTATATCGCATGTATTTGAAGCTAAATCATTTGTTAAGCATGGATTTGAAGGTAAACCTTCTACATCGCATTGATGTGAAGCTAAATCAAGTTTATCGCATGGATTTTGAAGCTAACTCGTTTGGTCGTCTGCATTTGAAGCCATATCACTTATATCCCAAGTGTTTGAAGCTAAATCATTTTTTAAGCATGGATCTGAAGATAAACCTTCTACATCGCATTGATTTGAAGCTAAATCATGAGATTCGCATGGATTAGAAGCTAACACGTTTCTTCCGCCTGCATTTGAAGCTATATCATTTATATCGCAAGTATTTGAAGCTAAATCATTTGTTAAGCATGGATTTGAAGGTAAACCTTCTTCATCGCATTGATTTGAAGCTAAATCATTTGTTTCGCATAGATATGAAGCTATCTCGTTTGTTTCGTCTGCATTTGAAGCTGTATCATTTATATCCCAAGTCTTTGAAGCTAAATTATTTGTTAAGCATGGATTTGAAGCTAAGCCTACTACTTCGCATTGATTTGAAGCTAAATCAAGTTTATCGCATGGATTTTGAAGCTAACTCGTTTGATCGTCTGCATTTCAAGCTATAGAACTTATATCCCAAGTGTTTGAAGCTAAATTAATGTTAAGCATGGATTGAAAGGTAAACCTTGTACATCGCATTGATTTGAAGCTAAATCATGAGTTTCGCATGGATTAGAAGCTTACTCGTTTGTTTCGCCTGCATTTGAAGATATATCATTTATATCGCAAGTATTTGAAGCTAAATCATTTGTGTTGCATGGATTTGAAGCTAATCCTTCTACTTCGCATTGATTTGAAGCTAAATCAAGTTTATCGCATGGATTTTGTGGCTAACTTGTTTGATCGTCTGCATTTGAAGCTATATCTTTTATATCGCAAGTATTTGAAGCTAAATCATTTTTTAAGCATGGATTTGAAGGTAAACCTTCTACATCGCATTGATTTGAAGCTAAATCATGAGTTTCGCATGGATTAGAAGCTAACACATTTGTTTCGCCTGCATTTGAAGCTATATCATTTATATCGCAAGTATTTGAAGCTAAATCATTTGTGTTGCATGGATTTTAAGCTAATCCTTCTACTTCGCATTGATTTGTAGCTAAATCAACTTGATCGCATGGATTTTGAAGCTAACTCGTTTGATCGTCTGCATTTGAAGCTATATCACTTATATCCCAAGTGTTTGAAGCTAAATCATTTGTTAAGCATGGATTTGAAGGTAAACCTTCTACATCGCATTGATTTGAAGCTAAATCATGAGTTTCGCATGTATTAGAAGCTAACACGTTTGTTTCGCCTGCATTTGAAGCTATATCATTTATATCGCAGGTATTTGAAGCTAAGTCATTTGTTAAGCATGGATTTGAAGGTAAACCTTCTACATCGCATTCATTTGAAGCTAAATCATGTGTTTCGCATAGATATGAAGCTAACTCGTTTGTTTCGTCTGCATTTGAAGCTGTATCATTTATACCGCAAGTATCTGAACCTAAATTATTTGTTTCGCATGGATTTGAAGCTAAGCCTTCTACTTCGCATTGATTTGAAGCTAAATCAAGTTTATCGCATGGATTTTGAAGCTAACTCGTTTGATCGTCTGCATTTCAAGCTATATCACTTATATCCTAAGTGTTAGAAGCTAAATCATTTGTTGCGCATGGATTTGACGGTGAACCTTCTACATCGCATTGATTTGAAGCTAAATCATGAGTTTCGCATGGATTAGAAGCTAACGCGTTTGCTTCGCCTGCATTTGAAGCTATATCGTTTATATCGAAAGTATTTGAAGCTAAATCAATTGTGTTGCATGGATTTGAAGCTCATCCTTCTACTTCGCAATGATTTGAAGCTAAATCAAGTTTGTCGCATGGATTTTGAAGCTATCTCGTTTGATCGTCTGTATTTGAAGCTATATCACTTATATCCCAAGTGTTTGAAGCTAAATTATTTGTTAAGCATGGATTTAAAGGTAAACCTTCTACATCGCATTAATTTGAAGCTAAATCATGAGTTTCGCATGGATTAGAAGCTAACTCGTTTGTTTCGCCTGCATTTGAAGCTATATCATTTATATCGCAAGTATTTGAAGCTAAATCATTTGTGTTGCATGGATTTGAAGCTCATCGTTCTACTTCGCATTGATTTGAAGCTAAATCAAATTTATCGCGTGGATTATGAAGCTAACATGTTTGATCGTCTGCATTTGAAGCTATATTACTTATATCCCAAGTGTTTGAAGCTAAATCATTTGTTTCGCATGGATTTGAAGCTGAACCTTCTACATCGCATTGATTTTCAGCTAAATCAAGTGCATGTAGTGGATTTGAAGATAACTCGTTCGTTTCTTCTGCATTTGAAGCTATATCACTTATATCGCAAGTGTCTGAAGCTAAATCACTTGTTTCGCGTGGACTTGAAGCTAACTCGTTTGATCGTCTGCATTTGAAGCTATATCACTTATATCCCAAGTGTTTGAAGCTAAATTATTTGTTAAGCATGGATTTAAAGGTAAACCTTCTACATCGCATTGATTTGAAGCTAAATCATGAGTTTCGCATGGATTAGAAGCTAACTCGTTTGTTAGGCCTGCATTTGAAGCTATATCATTTATATCGCAAGTATTTTAAGTTAAATCATATGTGTTGCATGGATTTGAAGCTAATCCTTCTACTACGCATGGATTTGAAGCTAAATCAAGTTTATCGCATGGATTTTGAAGCTAACTCGTTTGATCGTCTGTATTTGAAGCTATATCACTTATATGCCAAGTGTTTGGAGCTAAATTATTTGTTAAGCATTGATTTGAAGGTAAACCTTCTACATCGCATTGATTTGAAGCTAAATCATGAGTTTCGCATGGATTAGAAGCTAACTCGTTTGTTTCGTCTGCATTTGAAGCTATATCATTTATATCGCAAGTATTTGAAGCTAAATCATTTGTTAAGCATGGATTTGAAGGTAAACCTTCTACATCGCATTTATTTGAAGCTAAATCATGTGTTTCGCATAGATATGAAGCTAACTCGTTTGTTTCGTCTGCATTTGAAGCTCTATCATTTATACCGCAGGTATCTGAACCTAAATCATTTGTTTCGCATGGATTTGAAGGTAAACCTTCCACATCGCATTTATTTGAAGCTAAATCAAGTTTATCGCATGGATTTTGAAGCTAACTCGTTTGATCGTCTGCATTTGAAGCCATATCACTTATATCCCAAGTGTTTGAAGCTAAATCATTTTTTAAGCATGGATTTGAAGTTAAACCTTCTACATCGCATTGATTTGAAGCTAAATCATGAGTTTCGAATGGATTAGAAGCTAACACGTTTGTTTCGCCTGCATTTGAAGCTATATCATTTATATCGCAAGTATTTGAAGCTAAATCATTTGTGTTGCATGTATTTTAAGCCAATCCTTCTACTTTGCATTGATTTGAAGCTAAATCAAGTTTATCGCATGAATTTTGAAGCTAACTCGTTTGATCGTCTGCCTTTGAAGCTATATCACTTATATCCCAAGTGTTTGAAGCTAAATCATTTGTTAAGCATGGATTTGAAGGTAAACCTTCTACATCGCATTGATTTGAAGCTAAATCAAGTTTATCGCATGGATTTTGAAGCTAACTCGTTTGATCGTCTGCATTTGAAGCCATATCACTTATATCCCAAGTGTTTGAAGCTAAATCATTTTTTAAGCATGGATTTGAAGTTAAACCTTCTACATCGCATTGATTTGAAGCTAAATCATGAGTTTCGAATGGATTAGAAGCTAACACGTTTGTTTCGCCTGCATTTGAAGCTATATCATTTATATCGCAAGTATTTGAAGCTAAATCATTTGTGTTGCATGTATTTTAAGCCAATCCTTCTACTTTGCATTGATTTGAAGCTAAATCAAGTTTATCGCATGAATTTTGAAGCTAACTCGTTTGATCGTCTGCCTTTGAAGCTATATCACTTATATCCCAAGTGTTTGAAGCTAAATCATTTGTTAAGCATGGATTTGAAGGTAAACCTTCTACATCGCATTGATTTGAAGCTAAATCATGAGTTTCGCATGGATTAGAACCTAACACGTTTGTTTCGCCTGCATTTGAAGCTATATCATTTATATCGCAAGTAATTGAAGCTAAATCATTTGTTAAGCATGGATTTGAAAGTAAACCTTCTACATCGCATTGATTTGAAGCTAAATCAAGTTTATCCCATGGATTTTGAAGCTAACTCGTTTGATCGTCTGCATTTGAAGCCATATCACTTATATCCCAAGTGTTTGAAGCTAAATCATTTTTTAAGCATGGATTTGAAGATAAACCTTCTACATCGCATTGATTTGAAGCTAAATCATGAGTTTCGCATGGATTAGAAGCTAACACGTTTCTTCCGCCTGCATTTGAAGCTATATCATTTATATCGCAAGTATTTGAAGCTAAATCATTTGTTAAGCATGGATTTGAAGGTAAACCTTCTTCATCGCATTGATTTGAAGCTAAATCAAGTTTATCGCATGGATTTTGAAGCTAACTCGTTTGATCGTCTGCATTTCAAGCTATAGAACTTATATCCCAAGTGTTTGAAGCTAAATTATTTGTTAAGCATGGATTGAAAGGTAAACCTTCTACATCGCATTGATTTGAAGCTAAATCATGAGTTTCGCATGGATTAGAAGCTAACTCGTTTGTTTCGCCTGCATTTGATGCTATATCATTTATATCGCAAGTATTTGAAGCTAAATCATTTGTGTTGCATGGATTTTAAGCTAATCCTTCTACATCGCATTGATTTGTAGCTAAATCAACTTGATCGCATGGATTTTGAAGCTAACTCGTTTGATCGTCTGCATTTGAAGCTATATCACTTATATCCCAAGTGTTTGAAGCTAAATCATTTGTTAAGCATGGATTTGAAGGTAAACCTTCTACATCGCATTGATTTGAAGCTAAATCATGAGTTTCGCATGGATTAGAAGCTAACACGTTTGTTTCGCCTGCATTTGAAGCTATATCATTTATATCGCAGGTATTTGAAGCTAAGTCATTTGTTAAGCATGGATTTGAAGGTAAACCTTCTACATCGCATTCATTTGAAGCTAAATCATGTGTTTCGCATAGATATGAAGCTAACTCGTTTGTTTCGTCTGCATTTGAAGCTGTATCGTTTATACCGCAAGTATCTGAACCTAAATTATTTGTTTCGCATGGATTTGAAGCTAAGCCTTCTACTTCGCATTGATTTGAAGCTAAATCAAGTTTATCGCATGGATTTTGAAGCTAACTCGTTTGATCGTCTGCATTTCAAACTATATCACTTATATCCTAAGTGTTAGAAGCTAAATCATTTGTTGCGCATGGATTTGAAGGTGAACCTTCTACATCGCATTGATTTGAAGCTAAATCATGAGTTTCGCATGGATTAGAAGCTAACGCGTTTGCTTCGCCTGCATTTGAAGCTATATCGTTTATATCGCAAGTATTTGAAGCTAAATCAATTGTGTTGCATGGATTTGAAGCTCATCCTTCTACTTCGCAATGATTTGAAGCTAAATCAAGTTTGTCGCATGGATTTTGAAGCTATCTCGTTTGATCGTCTGTATTTGAAGCTATATCACTTATATCCCAAGTGTTTGAAGCTAAATTATTTGTTAAGCATGGATTTAAAGGTAAACCTTCTACATCGCATTGATTTGAAGCTAAATCATGAGTTTCGCATGGATTAGAAGCTAACTCGTTTGTTTCGCCTGCATTTGAAGCTATATCATTTATATCGCAAGTATTTGAAGCTAAATCATTTGTGTTGCATGGATTTGAAGCTCATCGTTCTACTTCGCATTGATTTGAAACTAAATCAAATTTATCGCGTGGATTATGAAGCTAACTTGTTTGATCGTCTGCATTTGAAGCTATATTACTTATATCCCAAGTGTTTGAAGCTAAATCATTTCTTTCGCATGGATTTGAAGCTGAACCTTCTACATCGCATTGATTTTCAGCTAAATCAAGTGCATGTAGTGGATTTGAAGATAACTCGTTTGTTTCTTCTGCATTTGAAGCTATATCACTTATATCGCAAGTGTCTGAAGCTAAATCACTTGTTTCGCGTGGACTTGAAGCTAACTCGTTTGCTCGTCTGCATTTCAAGCTATATCACTTATATCCCAAGTGTTTGAAGCTAAATTATTTGTTAAGCATGGATTGAAAAGTAAACCTTCTACATCGCATTGATTTGAAGCTAAATCATGAGCTTCACATGGATTAGAAGCTAACACGTTTCTTCCGCCTGCATTTGAAGCTATATCATTTATATCGCAAGTATTTGAAGCTAAATCATTTGTGTTGCATGGATTTGAAGGTAAACCTTCTTCATCGCATTGATTTGAAGCTAAATCAAGTTTATCGCATGGATTTTGAAGCTAACTCGTTTGATCGTCTGCATTTCAAGCTATAGAACATATATCCCAAGTGTTTGAAGCTAAATTATTTGTTAAGCATGGATTGAAAGGTAAACCTTCTACATCGCATTGATTTGAAGCTAAATCATGAGTTTCGCATGGATTAGAAGCTAACTCGTTTGTTTCGCCTGCATTTGAAGCTATATCATTTATATCGCAAGTATTTGAAGCTAAATCATTTGTGTTGCATGGATTTTAAGCTAATCCTTCTACATCGCATTGATTTGTAGCTAAATCAACTTGATCGCATGGATTTTGAAGCTAACTCGTTTGATCGTCTGCATTTGAAGCTATATCACTTACATCCCAAGTGTTTGAAGCTAAATCATTTGTTAAGCATGGATTTGAAGGTAAACCTTCTACAACGCATTGATTTGAAGCTAAATCATGAGTTTCGCATGGATTAGAAGCTAACACGTTTGTTTCGCCTGCATTTGAAGCTATATCATTTATATCGCAGGTATTTGAAGCTAAGTCATTTGTTAAGCATGGATTTGAAGGTAAACCTTCTACATCGCATCCATTTGAAGCTAAATCATGTGTTTCGCATAGATATGAAGCTAACTCGTTTGTTTCGTCTGCATTTGAAGCTGTATCGTTTATACCGCAAGTATCTGAACCTAAATTATTTGTTTCGCATGGATTTGAAGCTAAGCCTTCTACTTCGCATTGATTTGAAGCTAAATCAAGTTTATCGCATGGATTTTGAAGCTAACTCGTTTGATCGTCTGCATTTCAAACTATATCACTTATATCCTAAGTGTTAGAAGCTAAATCATTTGTTGCGCATGGATTTGAAGGTGAACCTTCTACATCGCATTGATTTGAAGCTAAATCATGAGTTTCGCATGGATTAGAAGCTAACGCGTTTGCTTCGCCTGCATTTGAAGCTATATCGTTTATATCGCAAGTATTTGAAGCTAAATCAATTGTGTTGCATGGATTTGAAGCTCATCCTTCTACTTCGCAATGATTTGAAGCTAAATCAAGTTTGTCGCATGGATTTTGAAGCTATCTCGTTTGATCGTCTGTATTTGAAGCTATATCACTTATATCCCAAGTGTTTGAAGCTAAATTATTTGTTAAGCATGGATTTAAAGGTAAACCTTCTACATCGCATTGATTTGAAGCTAAATCATGAGTTTCGCATGGATTAGAAGCTAACTCGTTTGTTTCGCCTGCATTTGAAGCTATATCATTTATATCGCAAGTATTTGAAGCTAAATCATTTCTTTCGCATGGATTTGAAGCTGAACCTTCTACATCGCAATGATTTTCAGCTAAATCAAGTGCATGTAGTGGATTTGAAGATAACTCGTTTGTTTCTTCTGCATTTGAAGCTATATCACTTATATCGCAAGTGTCTGAAGCTAAATCACTTGTTTCGCGTGGACTTGAAGCTAACTCGTTTGATCGTCTGCATTTGAAGCTATATCACTTATATCCCAAGTGTTTGAAGCTAAATTATTTGTTAAGCATGGATTTAAAGGTAAACCTTCTACATCGCATTGATTTGAAGCTAAATCATGAGTTTCGCATGGATTAGAAGCTAACTCGTTTGTTAGGCCTGCATTTGAAGCTATATCATTTATATCGCAAGTATTTTAAGTTAAATCATATGTGTTGCATGGATTTGAAGCTAATCCTTCTACTACGCATGGATTTGAAGCTAAATCAAGTTTATTGCATGGCTTTTGAAGCTAACTCGTTTGATCGTCTGTATTTGAAGCTATATCACTTATATGCCAAGTGTTTGGAGCTAAATTATTTGTTAAGCATTGATTTGAAGGTAAACCTTCTACATCGCATTGATTTGAAGCTAAATCATGAGTTTCGCATGGATTAGAAGCTAACTCGTTTGATTCGCCTGCATTTGAAGCTATATCATTTATATCGCAAGTATTTGAAGCTAAATCATTTGTTAAGCATGGATTTGAAGGTAAACCTTCTACATCGCATTGATTTGAAGCTAAATCATGTGTTTCGCATAGATATGAAGCTAACTCGTTTGTTTCGTCTGCATTTGAAGCTGTATCATTTATACCGCAAGTATCTGAACCTAAATCATTTGTTTCGCATGGATTTGAAGCTAAGCCTACTACTTCGCATTGATTCGAAGCTAAATCAAGTTTATCGCATGGATTTTGAAGCTAACTCGTTTGCTCGTCTGCATTTCAAGCTATATCACTTATATCCCAAGTGTTTGAAGCTAAATTATTTGTTAAGCATGGATTGAAAAGTAAACCTTCTACATCGCATTGATTTGAAGCTAAATCATGAGCTTCGCATGGATTAGAAGCTAACTCGTTTCTTTCGCCTGCATTTGAAGCTATATCATTTATATCGCAAGTATTTGAAGCTAAATCATTTGTGTTGCATGGATTTGAAGCTCATCCCTCTACTTCGCATTGATTTGAAGCTAAATCAAATTTATCGCGTGGGTTATGAAGCTAACTTATTTGATCGTCTGCATTTGAAGCTATATTACTTATATCCCAAGTGTTTGAAGCTAAATTATTTGTTAAGCATGGATTGAAAGGTAAACCTTCTACATCGCATTGATTTGAAGCTAAATCATTTGTTTCGCATGGATTTGAAGCTGAACCTTCTACATCGCATTGATTTTCAGCTAAATCAAGTACATGGCATGGATTTGAAGATAACTCGTTTGTTTCTTCTGCATTTGAATCAATTGTTTCGCGTGGACTTGAAGCTAACTCGTTTGATCGTCTGCATTTGAAGCTATATCGCTTATATCCCAAGTGTCTGAAGATAAATCATTTGTTGTGCATGGATTTGAAGGTAAACCTTCTACATCGCATTGATTTGAAGCTAAATCATGAGTTTCGCATGGATTAGAAGCTAACACGTATGTTTCGCCTGCATTTGAAGCTATATCATTTATATCGCAAGTATTTGAAGCTAAATCATTTGTGTTGCATGGATTTTAAGCCAATCCTTCTACTTCACATTGATTTGAAGCTAAATCAAGTTTATCGCATGAATTTTGAAGCTAACTCGTTTGATCGTCTGCCTTTGAAGCTATATCACTTATATCCCAAGTGTTTGAAGCTAAATCATTTGTTAAGCATGGATTTGAAGGTAAACCTTCTACATCGCATTGATTTGAAGCTAAATCATGAGTTTCGCATGGATTAGAAGCTAACACGTTTGTTTCGCCTGCATTTGAAGCTATATCATTTATATCGCAAGTATTTGAAGCTAAATCATTTGTTAAGCATGGATTTGAAGGTAAACCTTCTACATCGCATTGATTTGTAGCTAAATCAAGTTCATCGCATGGATTTTGAAGCTAACTCGTTTAATCGTCTGCATTTGAAGCCATATCACTTATATCCCAAGTGTTTGAAGCTAAATCATTCTTTAAGCATGGATTTGAAGTTAAACCTTCTACATCGCATTGATTTGAAGCTAAACCATAAGTTTCGCATGGAGTAGAAGCTAACACGTTTCTTTCGCCTGCATTTGCAGCTATATCATTTATATCGCAAGTATTTGAAGCTAAATCATTTGTTAAGCATGGATTTGAAGGTAAACCTTCTACATCGCATTGATTTGAAGCTAAATCAAGTTTATCGCATGGATTTTGAAGCTAACTCGTTTGATCGTCTGCATTTGATGACATATCACTTATATCGCAAGTATTTGAAGCGAAATCATTTGTTAAGCATGGATTTGAAGGTAAACCTTCTACATCGCATTCATTTGAAGCTAAATCACGTGTTTCGCATAGATATGAAGCTAACTCGTTTGTTTCGTCTGCATTTGAAGCTATATCACTTATATCCCAAGTGTTTGAAGCTAAATTATTTGTTAAGCATGGATTTAAAGGTAAACCTTCTACATCGCATTGATTTGAAGCTAAATCATGAGTTTCGCATGGATTAGAAGCTAACTCGTTTGTTAGGCCTGCATTTGAAGCTATATCATTTATATCGCAAGTATTTTAAGTTAAATCATATGTGTTGCATGGATTTGAAGCTAATCCTTCTACTACGCATGGATTTGAAGCTAAATCAAGTTTATCGCATGGATTTTGAAGCTAACTCGTTTGATCGTCTGTATTTGAATCTATATAACTTATATGCCAAGTGTTTGGAGCTAAATTATTTGTTAAGCATTGATTTGAAGGTAAACCTTCTACATCGCATTGATTTGAAGCTAAATCATGAGTTTCGCATGGATTAGAAGCTAACTCGTTTGTTTCGCCTGCATTTGAAGCTATATCATTTATATCGCAAGTATTTGAAGCTAAATCATTTGTTAAGCATGGATTTGAAGGTAAACCTTCTACATCGCATTGATTTGAAGCTAAATCATGTGTTTCGCATAGATATGAAGCTAACTCGTTTGTTTCGTCTGCATTTGAAGCTGTATCATTTATACCGCAAGTATCTGAACCTAAATCATTTGTTTCGCATGGATTTGAAGCTAAGCCTACTACTTCGCATTGATTTGAAGCTAAATCAAGTTTATCGCATGGATTTTGAAGCTATCTCGTTTGATCGTCTGCATTTCAAGCTATATCACTTATATCCCAAGTGTTTGAAGCTAAATTATTTGTTAAGCATGGATTGAAAAGTAAACCTTCTACATCGCATTGATTTGAAGCTAAATCATGAGCTTCGCATGGATTAGAAGCTAACTCGTTTCTTTCGCCTGCATTTGAAGCTATATCATTTATATCGCAAGTATTTGAAGCTAAATTATTTGTGTTGCATGGATTTGAAGCTCATCCTTCTACATCGCATTGATTTGAAGCTAAATCAAATTTATCGCGTGGATTATGAAGCTAACTTATTTGATCGTCTGCATTTGAAGCTATATTACTTATATCCCAAGTGTTTGAAGCTAAATCATTTGTTTCGCATGGATTTGAAGCTGAACCTTTTACATCGCATTGATTTTCAGCTAAATCAAGTGCATGGCATGGATTTGAAGATAACTCGTTTGTTTCTTCTGCATTTGAAGCTATATCACTTATAACGCAAGTGTCTGAAGCTAAATCACTTGTTTCGCGTGGACTTGAAGCTAACTCGTTTGATCGTCTGCATTTGAAGCTATATCGCTTATATCCCAAGTGTCTGAAGATAAATCATTTGTTGTGCATGGATTTGAAGGTAAACCTTCTACATCGCATTGATTTGAAGCTAAATCATGAGTTTCGCATGGATTAGAAGCTAACACGTTTGTTTCGCCTGCATTTGAAGCTATATCATTTATATCGCAAGTATTTGAAGCTAAATCATTTGTGTTGCATGGATTTTAAGCCAATCCTTCTACTTCGCATTGATTTGAAGCTAAATCAAGTTTATCGCATGAATTTTGAAGCTAACTCGTTTGATCGTCTGCCTTTGAAGCTATATCACTTATATCCCAAGTGTTTAAAGCTAAATCATTTGTTAAGCATGGATTTGAAGGTAAACCTTCTACATCGCATTGATTTGAAGCTAAATCATGAGTTTCGCATGGATTAGAAGCTAACACGTTTGTTTCGCTTGCATTTGAAGCTATATCATTTATATCGCAAGTATTTGAAGCTAAATCATTTGTTAAGCATGGATTTGAAGGTAAACCTTCTACATCGCATTGATTTGAAGCTAAATCATGAGCTTCGCATGGATTAGAAGCTAACTCGTTTCTTTCGCCTGCATTTGAAGCTATATCATTTATATCGCAAGTATTTGAAGCTAAATCATTTGTGTTGCATGGATTTGAAGCTCATCCTTCTACTTCGCATTGATTTGAAGCGAAATCAAGTTTATCACATGGATTTTGAAGCTAACTCGTTTGATCGTCTGCATTTGAAGCTATATCACATATATCCCAAGTGTTTGAAGCTAAATCATTTGTTTCGCATGGATTTGAAGCTGAACCTTCTACATCGCATTGATTTTCAGCTAAATCAAGTGCATGGCATGGATTTGAAGATAACTCGTTTGTTTCTTCTGCATTTGAAGCTATATCACTTATATCGCAAGTGTCTGAAGCTAAATCACTTGTTTCGCGTGGACTTGAAGCTAACTCGTTTGATCGTCTGCATTTGAAGCTATATCACTTATATCCTAAGTGTTAGAAGCTAAATCATTTGTTGCGCATGGATTTGAAGGTGAACCTTCTACATCGCATTGATTTGAAGCTAAATCATGAGTTTCGCATGGATTAGAAGCTAACGCGTTTGCTTCGCCTGCATTTGAAGCTATATCATTCATATCGCAAGTATTTGAAGCTAAATCATTTGTGTTCCACGGATTTGAATCTAATCCTTCTACTTCGCATTGATTTGAAGCTAAATCAAGTTTATCGCATGGACTTTGAAGCTAACTCGTTTGATCGTCTGCATTTGATGCCATATCACTTATATCCCAAGTGTTTGAACCTAAATCATTTTTTAAGCATGGATTTGAAGATAAACCTTCTACATCGCATTGATTTGAAGCTAAATCATGAGTTTCGCATGGATTAGAAGATAACACGTTTGCTTCGCCTGCATTTGAAGCTATATCATTTATATCGCAAGTATTTGAAGCTAAAACATTTGTTAAGCATGGATTTGAAGGTAAACCTTCTACATCGCATTGATTTGAAGCTCAATCATGTGTTTCGCATGGATATGAAGCTAACTCGTTTGCTTCGTCTGAATTTGAAGCTGTATCATTTATACCGCAAGTATCTGAACCTAAATCATTTGTTTCGCATGGATTTGAATTTAAGCCTTCTACTTCGCATTGATTTGAAGCTAAATCAAGTTTATCGCATGGATTTTGAAGCTAACTGGTTTGATCGTCTGCATTTCAAGCTATATCACTTATATCCCAAGTGTTTGAAGCTAAATTATTTGTTAAGCATGGATTTGAAGGTAAACCTACTACATCGCATTGATTTGAAGCTAAATCATGAGTTTCGCATTGATTAGAAGCTAACTCGTTTGTTTCGCCTGCATTTGAAGCTATATCATTTATATCGCAAGTATTTGAAGCTAAATCATTTGCGCTGCATGGATTTGAAGCTCATCCTTCTACTTCGCATTGATTTGAAGCTAAATCAAATTTATCGCGTGGATGATGAAGCTAACTCGTTTCATCGTCTGCATTTTAAGCTATATCACTTATATGCCAAGTGTTTGGAGCTAAATTATTTGTTAAGCATTGATTTGAAGGTAAACCTTCTACATCGCTTTGATTTGAAGCTAAATCATGAGTTTCGCATGGATTAGAAGCTAACTCGTTCGTTTCGCCTGCATTTGAAGCTATATCATTTATATCGCAAGTATTTGAAGCTAAATCATTTGTGTTGCATGGATTTTAAGCTAATCCTTCTACTTCGCATTGATTTGAAGCTAAATCAAGTTTATCGCATGGATTTTGAAGCTAACTCGTTTGTTTCGCCTGCATTTGAAGCTATATCATTTATATCGCAAGTATTTGAAGCTAAATCATTTGTGTTCCACGGATTTGAAGCTAATCCTTCTACTTCGCATTGATTTGAAGCTAAATCAAGTTTATCGCATGGATTTTGAAGCTAACTCGTTTGATCGTCTGCATTTGATGCCATATCACTTATATCCCAAGTGTTTGAACCTAAATCATTTTTTAAGCATGGATTTGAAGGTAAACCTTCTACATCGCATTGATTTGAAGCTAAATCATGAGTTTCGCATGGATTAGAAGATAACACGTTTGCTTCGCCTGCATTTGAAGCTATATCATTTATATCGCAAGTATTTGAAGCTAAATCATTTGTTAAGCATGGATTTGAAGGTACATTTGTGTTCCACGGATTTGAAGCTAATCCTTCTACTTCGCATTGATTTGAAGCTAAATCAAGTTTATCGCATGGATTTTGAAGCTAACTCGTTTGATCGTCTGCATTTGAAGCTTTTTCACTTATATCTCAAGTGTTTGAAGCTAAATAATTTGTTAAGCATGGATTTGAAGGTAAACCTTCTACATCGCATTGATTTGAAGCTAAATCATGAGTTTCGCATGGATTAGAAGCTAACACGTTTGTTTCGCCTGCATTTGAAGCTATATCATTTATATCGCAAGTATTTGAAGCTACATCATTTGTGTTGCATGGATTTTAAGCCAATCCTTCTACTTCGCATTGATTTGAAGCTAAATCAAGTTTATCGCATGAATTTTGAAGCTAACTCGTTTGATCGTCTGCCTTTGAAGCTATATCACTTATATCCCAAGTGTTTGAAGCTAAATCATTTGTTAAGCATGGATTTGAAGGTAAACCTTCTACATCGCATTGATTTGAAGCTAAATCGTGAGTTTCGCATGGATTAGAACCTAACACGTTTGTTTCGCCTGCATTTGAAGCTATATCATTTATATCGCAAGTATTTGAAGCTAAATCATTTGTTAAGCATGGATTTGAAGGTAAACCTTCTACTTCGCATTGATTTGAAGCTAAATCATGAGTTTCGCATGGATTAGAAGCTAACACGTTTCTTTCGCCTGCATTTGAAGCTATATCATTTATATCGCAAGTATTTGAAGCTAAATCATTTGTTAAGCATGGATTTGAAGGTAAACCTTCTACATCGCATTGATTTGAAGCTAAATCATGTGTTTCGCATAGATATGAAGCTAACTCGTTTGTTTCGTCTGCATTTGAAGCTGTATCATTTATACCGCAAGTATCTGAACCTAAATCATTTGTTTTGCATGGATTTGAAGCTAAGCCTACTACTTCGCATTGATTTGAAGCTAAATCAAGTTTACCGCATGGATTTTGAAGCTAACTCGTTTGATCGTCTGCATTTCAAGCTATATCACTTATATCCCAAGTGTTTGCAGCTAAATTATTTGTTAAGCATGGATTGAAAGGTAAACCTTCTACATCGCATTGATTTGAATCTAAATCATGAGTTTCGCATGGATTAGAAGCTAACTCGTCTGTTTCGCCTGCATTTGAAGCTATATCATTTATATCGCAAGTGTTTGAAGCTAAATTATTTGTTAAGCATGGATTCGAAGGTAAATCTTCTACATCGCATTGATTTGAAGCTAAATCATGAGTTTCGCATGGATTAGAAACTAACTCGTTTGATTCGCAAGCATTTGAAGCTATATCATTTATATCGCAAGTATTTGAAGCTAAATCATTTGTGTTGCATGGATTTGAAGCTAATCCTTCTACTTCGCATTGATTTGAAGCTAAATCAAGTTTATCGCATGGATTTTGTGGCGAACATGTTTGATCGTCTGCATTTGAAGCTATATCATTTATATCGCAAGTATTTGAAGCTAAATCATTTGTGTTGCATGGATTTGAAGCTAATCCTTCTACTTCGCATTGATTTGAAGCTAAATCAAGTTTATCGCATGGATTTTGTGGCGAACATGTTTGATCGTCTGCATTTGAAGCTATATCATTTATATCGCAAGTATTTGAAGCTAAATCATTTTTTAAGCATGGATTTGAAGGTAAACCTTCTACATCGCATTGATTTGAAGCTAAATCATGTGTTTCGCATAGATATGAAGCTAACTCGTTTGTTTCGTCTGCATTTGAAGCTGTATCATTTATACCGCAAGTATCTGAACCTAAATCATTTGTTTCGCATGGATTTGAAGCTAAGCCTACTACTTCGCATTGATTTGAAGCTAAATCAAGTTTATCGCATGGATTTTGAAGCTAACTCGTTTGATCGTCTGCATTTCAAGCTATATCACTTATATACCAAGTGTTTGAAGCTAAATTATTTGTTAAGCATGGATTGAAAAGTAAACCTTCTACATCGCATTGATTTGAAGCTAAATCATGAGCTTCGCATGGATTAGAAGCTAACACGTTTCTTTCGCCTGCATTTGAAGCTATATCATTTATATCGCAAGTATTTGAAGCTAAATTATTTGTGTTGCATGGATTTGAAGCTCATCCTTCTACATCGCATTGATTTGAAGCTAAATCAAATTTATCGCGTGGATTATGAAGCTAACTTATTTGATCGTCTGCATTTGAAGCTATATTACTTATATCCCAAGTGTTTGAAGCTAAATCATTTGTTTCGCATGGATTTGAAGCTGAACCTTCTACATCGCATTGATTTTCAGCTAAATCAAGTGCATGGCATGGATTTGAAGATAACTCGTTTGTTTCTTCTGCATTTGAAGCTATATCACTTATAACGCAAGTGTCTGAAGCTAAATCACTTGTTTCGCGTGGACTTGAAGCTAACTCGTTTGATCGTCTGCATTTGAAGCTATATCGCTTATATCCCAAGTGTCTGAAGATAAATCATTTGTTGTGCATGGATTTGAAGGTAAACCTTCTACATCGCATTGATTTGAAGCTAAATCATGAGTTTCGCATGGATTAGAAGCTAACACGTTTGTTTCGCTTGCATTTGAAGCTATATCATTTATATCGCAAGTATTTGAAGCTAAATCATTTGTTAAGCATGGATTTGAAGGTAAACCTTCTACATCGCATTGATTTGAAGCTAAATCATGAGCTTCGCATGGATTAGAAGCTAACTCGTTTGTTTCGTCTGCATTTGAAGCTGTATCATTTATACCGCAAGTATCTGAACCTAAATCATTTGTTTTGCATGGATTTGAAGCTAAGCCTACTACTTCGCATTGATTTGAAGCTAAATCAAGTTTACCGCATGGATTTTGAAGCTAACTCGTTTGATCGTCTGCATTTCAAGCTATATCACTTATATCCCAAGTGTTTGCAGCTAAATTATTTGTTAAGCATGGATTGAAAGGTAAACCTTCTACATCGCATTGATTTGAATCTAAATCATGAGTTTCGCATGGATTAGAAGCTAACTCGTCTGTTTCGCCTGCATTTGAAGCTATATCATTTATATCGCAAGTGTTTGAAGCTAAATTATTTGTTAAGCATGGATTCGAAGGTAAATCTTCTACATCGCATTGATTTGAAGCTAAATCATGAGTTTCGCATGGATTAGAAACTAACTCGTTTGATTCGCAAGCATTTGAAGCTATATCATTTATATCGCAAGTATTTGAAGCTAAATCATTTGTGTTGCATGGATTTGAAGCTAATCCTTCTACTTCGCATTGATTTGAAGCTAAATCAAGTTTATCGCATGGATTTTGTGGCGAACATGTTTGATCGTCTGCATTTGAAGCTATATCATTTATATCGCAAGTATTTGAAGCTAAATCATTTGTGTTGCATGGATTTGAAGCTAATCCTTCTACTTCGCATTGATTTGAAGCTAAATCAAGTTTATCGCATGGATTTTGTGGCGAACATGTTTGATCGTCTGCATTTGAAGCTATATCATTTATATCGCAAGTATTTGAAGCTAAATCATTTTTTAAGCATGGATTTGAAGGTAAACCTTCTACATCGCATTGATTTGAAGCTAAATCATGTGTTTCGCATAGATATGAAGCTAACTCGTTTGTTTCGTCTGCATTTGAAGCTGTATCATTTATACCGCAAGTATCTGAACCTAAATCATTTGTTTCGCATGGATTTGAAGCTAAGCCTACTACTTCGCATTGATTTGAAGCTAAATCAAGTTTATCGCATGGATTTTGAAGCTAACTCGTTTGATCGTCTGCATTTCAAGCTATATCACTTATATACCAAGTGTTTGAAGCTAAATTATTTGTTAAGCATGGATTGAAAAGTAAACCTTCTACATCGCATTGATTTGAAGCTAAATCATGAGCTTCGCATGGATTAGAAGCTAACACGTTTCTTTCGCCTGCATTTGAAGCTATATCATTTATATCGCAAGTATTTGAAGCTAAATTATTTGTGTTGCATGGATTTGAAGCTCATCCTTCTACATCGCATTGATTTGAAGCTAAATCAAATTTATCGCGTGGATTATGAAGCTAACTTATTTGATCGTCTGCATTTGAAGCTATATTACTTATATCCCAAGTGTTTGAAGCTAAATCATTTGTTTCGCATGGATTTGAAGCTGAACCTTCTACATCGCATTGATTTTCAGCTAAATCAAGTGCATGGCATGGATTTGAAGATAACTCGTTTGTTTCTTCTGCATTTGAAGCTATATCACTTATAACGCAAGTGTCTGAAGCTAAATCACTTGTTTCGCGTGGACTTGAAGCTAACTCGTTTGATCGTCTGCATTTGAAGCTATATCACTTATATCCCAAGTGTTTGAAGCTAAATCATTTGTTTCGCATGGATTTGAAGCTGAACCTTCTACATCGCATTGATTTTCAGCTAAATCAAGTGCATGGCATGGATTTGAAGATAACTCGTTTGTTTCTTCTGCATTTGAAGCTATATCACTTATATCGCAAGTGTCTGAAGCTAAATCACTTGTTTCGCGTGGACTTGAAGCTAACTCGTTTGATCGTCTGCATTTGAAGCTATATCACTTATATCCCAAGTGTCTGAAGCTAAATCATTTGTTGTGCATGGGTTTGAAGGTAAACCTCCTACATCGCATTGATTTGAAGCTAAATCATGAGTGTCGTATGGATTGGAAGCTAACTCGTTTGTTTCGCCTGCATTTGAAGCTATATCATTTATATCGCAAGTATTTGAAGCTAAATCATTTGTGTTCCACGGATTTGAAGCTAATCCTTCTACTTCGCATTGATTTGAAGCTAAATCAAGTTTATCGCATGGATTTTGAAGCTAACTCGTTTGATCGTCTGCATTTGATGCCATATCACTTATATCCCAAGTGTTTGAACCTAAATCATTTTTTAAGCATGGATTTGAAGGTAAACCTTCTACATCGCATTGATTTGAAGCTAAATCATGAGTTTCGCATGGATTAGAAGATAACACGTTTGCTTCGCCTGCATTTGAAGCTATATCATTTATATCGCAAGTATTTGAAGCTAAATCATTTGTTAAGCATGGATTTGAAGGTAAACCTTCTACATCGCATTGATTTGAAGCTAAATCATGTGTTTCGCATGGATTAGAAGCTAACTCGTTTGTTTCGCCTGCATTTGAAGCTATATCATTTATATCGCAAGTATCTGGAACTAAATCATTTGTTTCGCATGGATTGGAAGCTAAGCCTTCTACTTCGCATTGATTTGAAGCTAAATCAAGTTTACCGCATGGATTTTGAAGCTAACTCGTTTGATCGTCTGCATTTGAAGCTTTTTCACTTATATCCCAAGTGTTTGAAGCTAAATAATTTGTTAAGCATGGATTTGAAGGTAAACCTTTTACATCGCATTGATTTGAAGCTAAATCATGGGTTTCGCATAGATATGAAGCTAACTCGTTTGTTTCGTCTGCATTTGAAGCTGTATCACTTATACCGCAAGTATCTGGAACTAAATCATTTGTTTCGCATGGATTGGAAGCTAAGCCTTCTACTTCGCATTGATTTGAAGCTAAATCAAGTTTACCGCATGGATTTTGAAGCTAACTCGTTTGATCGTCTGCATTTCAAGCTATATCACTTATATCCCAACTGTTTGAAGCTAAATCATATGTTGCGCATGGATTTGAAGGTGAACCTTCTACATCGCATTGATTTGAAGCTAAATCATGAGTTTCGCATGGATTTGAAGCTAACTCGTTTGCTTCGCCTGCATTTCAAGCTATATCATTTATATCGCAAGTATTTGAAGATAAATCATTTGTGTTGCATGGATTTGAAGCTCATCCTTCTACTTCGCATTGATTTGAAGCTAAATCAAATTTATCGCGTGGATGATGAAGCTAACTCGTTTCATCGTCTGCATTTGAAGCTATATCACTTATATGCCATGTGTTTGGAGCTAAATTATTTGTTAAGCATTGATTTGAAGGTAAACCTTCTACATCGCATTGATTTGAAGCTAAATCATGAGTTTCGCATGGATTAGAAGCTAACTCGTTCGTTTCGCCTGCATTTGAAGCTATATCATTTATATCGCAAGTATTTAAAGCTAAATCATTTGTGTTGCATGGATTTTAAGCTAATCCTTCTACTTCGCATTGATTTGAAGCTAAATCAAGTTTATCGCATGGATTTTGAAGCTAACTCGTTTGATCGTCTGCATTTGAAGCTATATCACTTATATCCCAAGTGTTTGAAGCTAAATCATTTGTTAAGCATGGATTTAAAGGTAAACCTTCTACATCGCATTGATTTGAAGCTAAATCATGAGTTTCGCATGGATTAGAAGCTAACTCGTTTGTTTCGCCTGCATTTGAAGCTATATCATTTATATCGCAAGTATTTTAAGTTAAATCATATGTGTTGCATGAATTTGAAGCTAATCCTTCTACTACGCATGGATTTGAAGCTAAATCAAGTTTATCGCATGGATTTTGAAGCTAACTCGTTTGATCGTCTGTAATTGAATCTATATCACTTATATGCCAAGTGTTTGGAGCTAAATTATTTGTTAAGCATTGATTTGAAGGTAAACCTTCTACATCGCATTCATTTGAAGCTAAATCATGAGTTCCGCATGGGTTAGAAGCTAACTCGTTTGTTTCGCCTGCATTTGAAGCTATATCATTTATATCGCAAGTATTTGAAGCTAAATCATTTGTTGAGCATGGATTTGAAGGTAAACCTTCTACATCGCATTGATTTGAAGCTAAATCATGTGTTTCGCATAGATATGAAGCTAACTCGTTTGTTTCGTCTGCATTTGAAGCTGTATCTTTTATACCGCAAGTATCTGAACCTAAATCATTTGTTTCGCATGGATTTGAAGCTAAGCCTACTACTTCGCATTGATTTGAAGCTAAATCAAGTTTATCGCATGGATTTTGAAGCTAACTCGTTTGATCGTCTGCATTTGAAGCCATATCACTTATATCCCAAGTGCTTGAAGCTAAATCATTTTTTAAGCATGGATTTGAAGTTAAACCTTCTACATCGCATTGATTTGGAGCGAAATCATGAGTTTCGCATGGATTAGAAGCTAACTCGTTTGTTTCGCCTGCATTTGAAGCTATATCATTTATATCGCAAGTATTTGAAGCTAAATCATTTGTGTTTCACGGACTTGAAGCTAATCCTTCTACTTCGCATTGATTTGAAGCTAAATCAAGTTTATCGCATGGATTTTGAAGCTAACTCGGTTGATCGTCTGCATTTGATGACATATCACTTATATCCCAAGTGTTTGAAGCTAAATCATTTTTTAAGCATGGATTTGATGGTAAACCTTCTACATCGCATTGATTTGAAGCTAAATCATGTGTTTCGCATGGATTAGAAGATAACTCGTTTGTTTCGCCTGCATTTGAATCTATATCATTTATATCGCAAGTATTTGAAGCTAAATCATTTGTTAAGCATGGATTTGAAGGTAAACCTTCTACATCGCATTGATTTGAAGCTAAATCATGTGTTTCGCATGGATATGAAGCTAACTCGTTTGCTTCGTCTGAATTTGAAGCTGTATCATTTATACCGCAAGAATCTGAACCTAAATCATTTGTTTCGCATGGATTTGAAGCTAAGCCTTCTACTTCGCATTGATTTGAAGCTAAATCAAGTTTATCGCATGGATTTTGAAGCTAACTGGTTTGATCGTCTGCATTTCAAGCTATATCACTTATATACCAAGTGTTTGAAGCTAAATTATTTGTTAAGCATGGATTTGAAGGTAAACCTACTACATCGCATTGATTTGAAGCTAATTCATGAGTTTCGCATTGATTAGAAGCTAACTCGTTTGTTTCGCCTGCATTTGAAGCTATATCATTTATATCGCAAGTATTTGAAGCTAAATCATTTGTGTTGCATGGATTTGAAGCTCATCCTTCTACTTCGCATTGATTTGAAGCTAAATCAAATTTATCGCGTGGATGATGAAGCTAACTCGTTTCATCGTCTGCATTTGAAGCTATATCACTTATATGCCAAGTGTTTGGAGCTAAATTATTTGTTAAGCATTGATTTGAAGGTAAACCTTCTACATCGCATTGATTTGAAGCTAAATCATGAGTTTCGCATGGATTAGAAGCTAACTCGTTCGTTTCGCCTGCATTTGAAGCTATATCATTTATATCGCAAGTATTTAAAGCTAAATCATTTGTGTTGCATGGATTTTAAGCTAATCCTTCTACTTCGCATTGATTTGAAGCTAAATCATGAGTTTCGCATGGATTAGAAGCTAACTCGTTTGTTAGGCCTGCATTTGAAGCTATATCATTTATATCACAAGTATTTTAAGCTAAATCATATGTGGTGCATGGATTTGAAGCTAATCCTTCTACTACGCATGGATTTGAAGCTAAATCAAATTTATCGCATGGATTTTGAAGCTAACTCGTTTGTTCGTCTGCATTTGAAGCTATATCACTTATATCCCAAGTGTTTGAAGCTAAATCATTTGTTTCGCATGGATTTGAAGCTGAACCTTCTACATCGCATTGATTTTCAGCTAAATCAAGTGCATGGCATGGATTTGAAGATAACTCGTTTGTTTCTTCTGCATTTGAAGCTATATCACTTATATCGCAAGTGTCTGAAGCTAAATCACTTGTTTCGCGTGGACTTGAAGCTAACTCGTTTGATCGTCTGCATTTGAAGCTATATCACTTATATCCCAAGTGTCTGAAGCTAAATCATTTGTTGTGCATGGGTTTGAAGGTAAACCTCCTACATCGCATTGATTTGAAGCTAAATCATGAGTGTCGTATGGATTGGAAGCTAACTCGTTTGTTTCGCCTGCATTTGAAGCTATATCATTTATATCGCAAGTGTTTGAAGCTAAATCATTTGTGTTCCACGGATTTGAAGCTAATCCTTCTACTTCGCATTGATTTGAAGCTAAATCAAGTTTATCGCATGGATTTTGAAGCTAACTCGTTTGATCGTCTGCATTTGATGCCATATCACTTATATCCCAAGTGTTTGAACCTAAATCATTTTTTAAGCATGGATTTGAAGGTAAACCTTCTACATCGCATTGATTTGAAGCTAAATCATGAGTTTCGCATGGATTAGAAGATAACACGTTTGCTTCGCCTGCATTTGAAGCTATATCATTTATATCGCAAGTATTTGAAGCTAAATCATTTGTTAAGCATGGATTTGAAGGTAAACCTTCTACATCGCATTGATTTGAAGCTAAATCATGTGTTTCGCATGGATTAGAAGCTAACTCGTTTGTTTCGCCTGCATTTGAAGCTATATCATTTATATCGCAAGTATTTGAAGCTAAATCATTTGTGTTCCACGGATTTGAAGCTAATCCTTCTACTTCGCATTGATTTGAAGCTAAATCAAGTTTATCGCATGGATTTTGAAGCTAACTCGTTTGATCGTCTTGCATTTGAAGCTTTTTCACTTATATCCCAAGTGTTTGAAGCTAAATAATTTGTTAAGCATGGATTTGAAGGTAAACCTTCTACATCGCATTGATTTGAAGCTAAATCATGATTTTCGCATGGATTAGAAGCTAACTCGTTTGTTAGGCCTGCATTTGAAGCTATATCATTTATATCGTAAGTATTTTAAGCTAAATCATATGTGTTGCATGGATTTGAAGCTAATCCTTCTACATCGCATTGATTTGAAGCTAAATCATGGGTTTCGCATAGATATGAAGCTAACTCGTTTGTTTCGTCTGCATTTCAAGCTATATCATTTATATCGCAAGTATTTGAAGATAAATCATTTGTGTTGCATGGATTTGAAGCTCATCCTTCTACTTCGCATTGATTTGAAGCTAAATCAAATTTATCGCGTGGATGATGAAGCTAACTCGTTTCATCGTCTGCATTTGAAGCTATATCACTTATATGCCATGTGTTTGGAGCTAAATTATTTGTTAAGCATTGATTTGAAGGTAAACCTTCTACATCGCATTGATTTGAAGCTAAATCATGAGTTTCGCATGGATTAGAAGCTAACTCGTTCGTTTCGCCTGCATTTGAAGCTATATCATTTATATCGCAAGTATTTAAAGCTAAATCATTTGTGTTGCATGGATTTTAAGCTAATCCTTCTACTTCGCATTGATTTGAAGCTAAATCAAGTTTATCGCATGGATTTTGAAGCTAACTCGTTTGATCGTCTGCATTTGAAGCTATATCACTTATATCCCAAGTGTTTGAAGCTAAATCATTTGTTAAGCATGGATTTAAAGGTAAACCTTCTACATCGCATTGATTTGAAGCTAAATCATGAGTTTCGCATGGATTAGAAGCTAACTCGTTTGTTTCGCCTGCATTTGAAGCTATATCATTTATATCGCAAGTATTTTAAGTTAAATCATATGTGTTGCATGAATTTGAAGCTAATCCTTCTACTACGCATGGATTTGAAGCTAAATCAAGTTTATCGCATGGATTTTGAAGCTAACTCGTTTGATCGTCTGTAATTGAATCTATATCACTTATATGCCAAGTGTTTGGAGCTAAATTATTTGTTAAGCATTGATTTGAAGGTAAACCTTCTACATCGCATTCATTTGAAGCTAAATCATGAGTTCCGCATGGGTTAGAAGCTAACTCGTTTGTTTCGCCTGCATTTGAAGCTATATCATTTATATCGCAAGTATTTGAAGCTAAATCATTTGTTGAGCATGGATTTGAAGGTAAACCTTCTACATCGCATTGATTTGAAGCTAAATCATGTGTTTCGCATAGATATGAAGCTAACTCGTTTGTTTCGTCTGCATTTGAAGCTGTATCTTTTATACCGCAAGTATCTGAACCTAAATCATTTGTTTCGCATGGATTTGAAGCTAAGCCTACTACTTCGCATTGATTTGAAGCTAAATCAAGTTTATCGCATGGATTTTGAAGCTAACTCGTTTGATCGTCTGCATTTGAAGCCATATCACTTATATCCCAAGTGCTTGAAGCTAAATCATTTTTTAAGCATGGATTTGAAGTTAAACCTTCTACATCGCATTGATTTGGAGCGAAATCATGAGTTTCGCATGGATTAGAAGCTAACTCGTTTGTTTCGCCTGCATTTGAAGCTATATCATTTATATCGCAAGTATTTGAAGCTAAATCATTTGTGTTTCACGGACTTGAAGCTAATCCTTCTACTTCGCATTGATTTGAAGCTAAATCAAGTTTATCGCATGGATTTTGAAGCTAACTCGGTTGATCGTCTGCATTTGATGACATATCACTTATATCCCAAGTGTTTGAAGCTAAATCATTTTTTAAGCATGGATTTGATGGTAAACCTTCTACATCGCATTGATTTGAAGCTAAATCATGTGTTTCGCATGGATTAGAAGATAACTCGTTTGTTTCGCCTGCATTTGAATCTATATCATTTATATCGCAAGTATTTGAAGCTAAATCATTTGTTAAGCATGGATTTGAAGGTAAACCTTCTACATCGCATTGATTTGAAGCTAAATCATGTGTTTCGCATGGATATGAAGCTAACTCGTTTGCTTCGTCTGAATTTGAAGCTGTATCATTTATACCGCAAGAATCTGAACCTAAATCATTTGTTTCGCATGGATTTGAAGCTAAGCCTTCTACTTCGCATTGATTTGAAGCTAAATCAAGTTTATCGCATGGATTTTGAAGCTAACTGGTTTGATCGTCTGCATTTCAAGCTATATCACTTATATACCAAGTGTTTGAAGCTAAATTATTTGTTAAGCATGGATTTGAAGGTAAACCTACTACATCGCATTGATTTGAAGCTAATTCATGAGTTTCGCATTGATTAGAAGCTAACTCGTTTGTTTCGCCTGCATTTGAAGCTATATCATTTATATCGCAAGTATTTGAAGCTAAATCATTTGTGTTGCATGGATTTGAAGCTCATCCTTCTACTTCGCATTGATTTGAAGCTAAATCAAATTTATCGCGTGGATGATGAAGCTAACTCGTTTCATCGTCTGCATTTGAAGCTATATCACTTATATGCCAAGTGTTTGGAGCTAAATTATTTGTTAAGCATTGATTTGAAGGTAAACCTTCTACATCGCATTGATTTGAAGCTAAATCATGAGTTTCGCATGGATTAGAAGCTAACTCGTTCGTTTCGCCTGCATTTGAAGCTATATCATTTATATCGCAAGTATTTAAAGCTAAATCATTTGTGTTGCATGGATTTTAAGCTAATCCTTCTACTTCGCATTGATTTGAAGCTAAATCATGAGTTTCGCATGGATTAGAAGCTAACTCGTTTGTTAGGCCTGCATTTGAAGCTATATCATTTATATCACAAGTATTTTAAGCTAAATCATATGTGGTGCATGGATTTGAAGCTAATCCTTCTACTACGCATGGATTTGAAGCTAAATCAAATTTATCGCATGGATTTTGAAGCTAACTCGTTTGTTCGTCTGCATTTGAAGCTATATCACTTATATCCCAAGTGTTTGAAGCTAAATCATTTGTTTCGCATGGATTTGAAGCTGAACCTTCTACATCGCATTGATTTTCAGCTAAATCAAGTGCATGGCATGGATTTGAAGATAACTCGTTTGTTTCTTCTGCATTTGAAGCTATATCACTTATATCGCAAGTGTCTGAAGCTAAATCACTTGTTTCGCGTGGACTTGAAGCTAACTCGTTTGATCGTCTGCATTTGAAGCTATATCACTTATATCCCAAGTGTCTGAAGCTAAATCATTTGTTGTGCATGGGTTTGAAGGTAAACCTCCTACATCGCATTGATTTGAAGCTAAATCATGAGTGTCGTATGGATTGGAAGCTAACTCGTTTGTTTCGCCTGCATTTGAAGCTATATCATTTATATCGCAAGTGTTTGAAGCTAAATCATTTGTGTTCCACGGATTTGAAGCTAATCCTTCTACTTCGCATTGATTTGAAGCTAAATCAAGTTTATCGCATGGATTTTGAAGCTAACTCGTTTGATCGTCTGCATTTGATGCCATATCACTTATATCCCAAGTGTTTGAACCTAAATCATTTTTTAAGCATGGATTTGAAGGTAAACCTTCTACATCGCATTGATTTGAAGCTAAATCATGAGTTTCGCATGGATTAGAAGATAACACGTTTGCTTCGCCTGCATTTGAAGCTATATCATTTATATCGCAAGTATTTGAAGCTAAATCATTTGTTAAGCATGGATTTGAAGGTAAACCTTCTACATCGCATTGATTTGAAGCTAAATCATGTGTTTCGCATGGATTAGAAGCTAACTCGTTTGTTTCGCCTGCATTTGAAGCTATATCATTTATATCGCAAGTATTTGAAGCTAAATCATTTGTGTTCCACGGATTTGAAGCTAATCCTTCTACTTCGCATTGATTTGAAGCTAAATCAAGTTTATCGCATGGATTTTGAAGCTAACTCGTTTGATCGTCTTGCATTTGAAGCTTTTTCACTTATATCCCAAGTGTTTGAAGCTAAATAATTTGTTAAGCATGGATTTGAAGGTAAACCTTCTACATCGCATTGATTTGAAGCTAAATCATGATTTTCGCATGGATTAGAAGCTAACTCGTTTGTTAGGCCTGCATTTGAAGCTATATCATTTATATCGTAAGTATTTTAAGCTAAATCATATGTGTTGCATGGATTTGAAGCTAATCCTTCTACATCGCATTGATTTGAAGCTAAATCATGGGTTTCGCATAGATATGAAGCTAACTCGTTTGTTTCGTCTGCATTTGAAGCTGTATCACTTATACCGCAAGTATCTGGAACTAAATCATTTGTTTCGCATGGATTGGAAGCTAAGCCTTCTACTTCGCATTGATTTGAAGCTAAATCAAGTTTACCGCATGGATTTTGAAGCTAACTCGTTTGATCGTCTGCATTTCAAGCTATATCACTTATATCCCAACTGTTTGAAGCTAAATCATATGTTGCGCATGGATTTGAAGGTGAACCTTCTACATCGCATTGATTTGAAGCTAAATCATGAGTTTCGCATGGATTTGAAGCTAACTCGTTTGCTTCGCCTGCATTTGAAGCTATATCATTTATATCGCAAGTATTTGAAGATAAATCATTTGTGTTGCATGGATTTGAAGCTCATCCTTCTACTTCGCATTGATTTGAAGCTAAATCAAATTTATCGCGTGGATGATGAAGCTAACTCGTTTCATCGTCTGCATTTGAAGCTATATCACTTATATGCCAAGTGTTTGGAGCTAAATTATTTGTTAAGCATTGATTTGAAGGTAAACCTTCTACATCGCATTGATTTGAAGCTAAATCAAGTACATGGCATGGATTTGAAGATAACTCGTTTGTTTCTTCTGCATTTGAAGCTATATCACTTATATCGCAAGTGGCTGAAGCTAAATCACTTGTTTCGCGTGGACTTGAAGCTAACTCGTTTGATCGTCTGCATTTGAAGCTATATCACTTATATCCCAAGTGTCTGAAGCTAAATCATTTGTTGTGCATGGATTTGAAGGTAAACCTTTTACATCGCATTGATTTGAAGCAAAATCATGAGTGTCGTATGGATTAGAAGCTAACTCGTTTGTTTCGCCTGCATTTGAAGCTATATCATTTATATCGCAAGTATTTGAAGCTAAATCATTTGTGTTCCACGGATTTGAAGCTAATCCTTCTACTTCGCATTGATTTGAAGCTAAATCAAGTTTATCGCATGGATTTTGAAGCTAACTCGTTTGATCGTCTGCATTTGAAGCTTTTTCACTTATATCCCAAGTGTTTGAAGCTAAATAATGTGTTAAGCATGGATTTGAAGGTAAACCTTCTACATCGCATTGATTTGAAGCTAAATCATGATTTTCGCATGGATTAGAAGCTAACTCGTTTGTTAGGCCTGCATTTGAAGCTATATCATTTATATCGTAAGTATTTTAAGCTAAATCATATGTGTTGCATGGATTTGAAGCTAATCCTTCTACTACGCATGGATTTGAAGCTAAATCAAGTTTATCGCATGGATTTTGAAGCTAACTCGTTTGATCGTCTGTATTTGAAGCTATATCACTTATATGCCAAGTGTTTGGAGCTAAATCATTTGTTAAGCATTGATTTGAAGGTAAACCTTCTACATCGCATTGATTTGACGCTAAATCATGAGTTTCGCATGGATTAGAAGCTAACTCGTTTGTTTCGCCTCCATTTGAAGCTATATCATTTATATCGCAAGTATTTGAAGCTAAATCATTTGTGTTGCATGGATTTGAAGCGAATCCTTCTACTTCGCATTGATTTGAAGCTAAATCAAGTTTATCGCATGGATTTTGTGGCCAACTTGTTTGGTCGCCTGCATTTGAAGCTATATCACTTATAACCCAAGTGTTTGAAGCCAAATTATTTGTTAAGCATGGATTTGAAGGTAAACCTCCTACATCGCATTGATTTGAAGCTAAATCATGAGTTTCGCATGGATTAGAAGCTAACACGTTTGTTTCGCCTGCATTTGAAGCTATATCATTTATATCGCAAGTATTTGAAGCGAAATCATTTGTTAAGCATGGATTTGAAGGTAAACCTTCTACATCGCATTGATTTGAAGCTAAATCATGAGTTTCGCATGGATTAGAAGCTAACTCGTTTGCTTCGCCTGCATTTGAAGCTATATCATTTATATCGCAAGTATTTGAAGATAAATCATTTGTGTTGCATGGATTTGAAGCTCATCCTTCTACTTCGCATTGATTTGAAGCTAAATTAGGTTTATCGCATGGATTTTGAAGCTAACTCGTTTGATCGTCTGCATTTGAAGCTATATCACTTATGTCCCAAATGTTTGAAGCTAAATTATTTGTTAAGCATGGATTTGAAGGTAAACCTACTACATCGCATTGATTTGAAGCTAAATCATGAGTTTCGCATTGATTAGAAGCTAACTCGTTTGTTTCGCCTGCATTTGAAGCTATATCAATTATATCGCAAGTATTTGAAGCTAAATCATTTGTGTTGCATGGATTTGAAGCTCATCCTTCTACTTCGCATTGATTTGAAGCTAAATCAAGTTTATCGCATGGATTTTGAAGCTAACTCGTTTGATCGTCTGCATTTGAAGCTTTTTCACTTATATCCCAAGTGTTTGAAGCTAAATAATTTGTTAAGCATGGATTTGAAGGTAAACCTTCTACATCGCATTGATTTGAAGCTAAATCATGAGTTTCGCATGGATTAGAAGCTAACACGTTTGTTTCGCCTGCATTTGAAGCTATATCGTTCATATCGCAAGTATTTGAAGCTAAATTATTTGTTAAGCATGGATTTGAAGGTAAACCTTCTACATCGCATTGATTTGAAGCTAAATCATGGGTTTCGCATAGATATGAAGCTAACTCGTTTGTTTCGTCTGCATTTGAAGCTGTATCACTTATACCGCAAGTATCTGGAACTAAATCATTTGTTTCGCATGGATTGGAAGCTAACTCGTTTGCTTCGCCTGCATTTGAAGCTATATCATTTATATCGCAAGTATTTGAAGATAAATCATTTGTGTTGCATGGATTTGAAGCTCATCCTTCTACTTCGCATTGATTTGAAGCTAAATCAAATTTATCGCGTGGATTATGAAGCTAACTCGTTTCATCGTCTGCATTTGAAGCTATATCACTTATATCCCAAGTGTTTGAAGCTAAATCATTTGTTTCGCGTGGATTTGAAGCTGAACCTTCTACATCTTATTGATTTTCAGCTAAATCAAGTACATGGCATGGATTTGAAGATAACTCGTTTGTTTCTTCTGCATTTGAAGCTATATCACTTATATCGCAAGTGGCTGAAGCTAAATCACTTGTTTCGCGTGGACTTGAAGCTAACTCGTTTGATCGTCTGCATTTGAAGCTATATCACTTATATCCCAAGTGTTTGAAGCTAAATAATTTGTTAAGCATGGATTTGAAGGTAAACCTTCTACATCGCATTGATTTGAAGCTAAATCATGAGTTTGGCATGGATTAGAAGCTAACACGTTTGTTTCGCCTGCATTTGAAGCTATATCATTTATATCGCAAGTATTTGAAGCGAAATCATTTGTTAAGCATGGATTTGAAGGTAAACCTTCTACATCGCATTGATTTGAAGCTAAATCATGAGTTTCGCATGGATTAGAAGCTAACTCGTTTGTTTCGCCTGCATTTGAAGCTATATCATTTATATCGCAAGTATTTGAAGCGAAATCATTTGTTAAGCATGGATTGAAAGGTAAACCTTCTACATCGCATTGATTTGAATCTAAATCATGAGTTTCGCATGGATTAGTAGCTAACTCGTCTGTTTCGCCTGCATTTGAAGCTATATCATTTATATCGCAAGTATTTCAAGCTAAATCATTTGTGTTGCATGGATTTGAAGCTCATCCTTCTACATAGCATTGATTTTCAGCTAAATCAAGTGCATGGCGTGGATTTGAGATAACTCGTTTGTTTCTTCTCCATTTGAAGCTATATCACTTATATCCCAAGTGCTTGAAGCTAAATCATTTTTTAAGCATGGATTTGAAGGTAAACCTTCTACATCGCATTGATTTGAAGCTAAATCATGAGTTTCGCATGGATTAGAAGCTAACTCGTTTGTTTCGTCTGCATTTGAAGCTGTATCACTTATACCGCAAGTATCTGGAACTAAATCATTTGTTTCGCATGGATTGGAAGCTAAGCCTTCTACTTCGCATTGATTTGAAGCTAAATCAAGTTTACCGCATGGATTTTGAAGCTAACTCGTTTGATCGTCTGCATTTCAAGCTATATCACTTATATCCCAACTGTTTGAAGCTAAATCATATGTTGCGCATGGATTTGAAGGTGAACCTTCTACATCGCATTGATTTGAAGCTAAATCATGAGTTTCGCATGGATTAGAAGCTAACTCGTTTGCTTCGCCTGCATTTGAAGCTATATCATTTATATCGCAAGTATTTGAAGATAAATCATTTGTGTTGCATGGATTTGAAGCTCATCCTTCTACTTCGCATTGATTTGAAGCTAAATTAGGTTTATCGCATGGATTTTGAAGCTAACTCGTTTGATCGTCTGCATTTGAAGCTATATCACTTATGTCCCAAATGTTTGAAGCTAAATTATTTGTTAAGCATGGATTTGAAGGTAAACCTACTACATCGCATTGATTTGAAGCTAAATCATGAGTTTCGCATTGATTAGAAGCTAACTCGTTTGTTTCGCCTGCATTTGAAGCTATATCATTTATATCGCAAGTATTTGAAGCTAAATCATTTGAGTTGCATGGATTTGAAGCTCATCCTTCTACTTCGCATTGATTTGAAGCTAAATCAAGTTTATCGCATGGATTTTGAAGCTAACTCGTTTGATCGTCTGCATTTGAAGCTGTATCACTTATACCGCAAGTATCTGGAACTAAATCATTTGTTTCGCATGGATTGGAAGCTAAGCCTTCTACTTCGCATTGATTTGAAGCTAAATCAAGTTTACCGCATGGATTTTGAAGCTAACTCGTTTGATCGTCTGCATTTCAAGCTATATCACTTATATCCCAACTGTTCGAAGCTAAATCATATGTTGCGCATGGATTTGAAGGTGAACCTTCTACATCGCATTGATTTGAAGCTAAATCATGAGTTTCGCATGGATTTGAAGCTAACTCGTTTGCTTCGCCTGCATTTGAAGCTATATCATTTATATCGCAAGTATTTGAAGATAAATCATTTGTGTTGCATGGATTTGAAGCTCATCCTTCTACTTCGCATTGATTTGAAGCTAAATCAAATTTATCGCGAGGATTATGAAGCTAACTCGTTTCATCGTCTGCATTTGAAGCTATATCACTTATATCCCAAGTGTTTGAAGCTAAATCATTTGTTTCGCATGGATTTGAAGCTGAACCTTCTACATCTTATTGATTTTCAGCTAAATCAAGTACATGGCATGGATTTGAAGATAACTCGTTTGTTTCTTCTGCATTTGAAGCTATATCACTTATATCGCAAGTGGCTGAAGCTAAATCACTTGTTTCGCGTGGACTTGAAGCTAACTCGTTTGATCGTCTGCATTTGAAGCTATATCACTTATATCCCAAGTGTCTGAAGCTAAATCATTTGTTGTGCATGGATTTGAAGGTAAACCTTTTACATCGCATTGATTTGAAGCTAAATCATGAGTGTCGTATGGATTAGAAGCTAACTCGTTTGTTTCGCCTGCATTTGAAGCTATATCATTTATATCGCAAGTATTTGAAGCTAAATCATTTGTGTTCCACGGATTTGAAGCTAATCCTTCTACTTCGCATTGATTTGAAGCTAAATCAAGTTTATCGCATGGATTTTGAAGCTAACTCGTTTGATCGTCTGCATTTGAAGCTTTTTCACTTATATCCCAAGTGTTTGAAGCTAAATAATGTGTTAAGCATGGATTTGAAGGTAAACCTTCTACATCGCATTGATTTGAAGCTAAATCATGATTTTCGCATGGATTAGAAGCTAACTCGTTTGTTAGGCCTGCATTTGAAGCTATATCATTTATATCGTAAGTATTTTAAGCTAAATCATATGTGTTGCATGGATTTGAAGCTAATCCTTCTACTACGCATGGATTTGAAGCTAAATCAAGTTTATCGCATGGATTTTGAAGCTAACTCGTTTGATCGTCTGTATTTGAAGCTATATCACTTATATGCCAAGTGTTTGGAGCTAAATCATTTGTTAAGCATTGATTTGAAGGTAAACCTTCTACATCGCATTGATTTGACGCTAAATCATGAGTTTCGCATGGATTAGAAGCTAACTCGTTTGTTTCGCCTGCATTTGAAGCTATATCATTTATATCGCAAGTATTTGAAGCTAAATCATTTGTGTTGCATGGATTTGAAGCGAATCCTTCTACTTCGCATTGATTTGAAGCTAAATCAAGTTTATCGCATGGATTTTGTGGCCAACTTGTTTGGTCGCCTGCATTTGAAGCTATATCACTTATATCCCAAGTGTTTGAAGCGAAATCATTTGTTAAGCATGGATTTGAAGGTAAACCTTCTACATCGCATTGATTTGAAGCTAAATCATGAGTTTCGCATGGATTAGAAGCTAACTCGTTTGTTTCGCCTGCATTTGAAGCTATATCATTTATATCGCAAGTATTTGAAGCTAAATCATTTGTGTTCCACGGATTTGAAGCTAATCCTTCTACTTCGCATTGATTTGAAGCTAAATCAAGTTTATCGCATGGATTTTGAGGCTAACTCGTTTGATCGTCTGCATTTGAAGCTATATCACTTATATCCCAAGTATTTGAAGCTAAATCATTTATTAAGCATGGATTTGAAGGTAAACCTTCTACATCGCATTGATTTGAAGCTAAATCATGTGTTTCGCATAGATGTCAAGCTAACTCGTTTGTTCCGTCTGCACTTGAAGCTGTATCATTTATACCGCAAGTATCTGAACCTAAATCATTTGTTTCGTATGGATTTGAAGCTAAGCGTTCTACTTCGCATTGATTTGAAGCTAAATCAAGTTTATCGCATGGATTTTGAAGCTAACTCGTTTGATCGTCTGCATTTGAAGCTTTTTCACTTATATCCCAAGTGTTTGAAGCTAAATAATTTGTTAAGCACGGATTTGAAGGTAAACCTTCTACATCGCATTGATTTGAAGCTAAATCATGAGTTTCGCATGGATTAGAAGCTAACACGTTTGTTTCGCCTGCATTTGAAGCTATATCGTTCATATCGCAAGTATTTGAAGCTAAATCATTTGTTAAGCATGGATTTGAAGGTAAACCTTCTACATCGCATTGATTTGAAGCTAAATCATGGGTTTCGCATAGATATGAAGCTAACTCGTTTGTTTCGTCTGCATTTGAAGCTGTATCACTTATACCGCAAGTATCTGGAACTAAATCATTTGTTTCGCATGGATTGGAAGCTAAGCCTTCTACTTCGCATTGATTTGAAGCTAAATCAAGTTTACCGCATGGATTTTGAAGCTAACTCGTTTGATCGTCTGCATTTCAAGCTATATCACTTATATCCCAACTGTTTGAAGCTAAATCATATGTTGCGCATGGATTTGAAGGTGAACCTTCTACATCGCATTGATTTGAAGCTAAATCATGAGTTTCGCATGGATTAGAAGCTAACTCGTTTGCTTCGCCTGCATTTGAAGCTATATCATTTATATCGCAAGTATTTGAAGATAAATCATTTGTGTTGCATGGATTTGAAGCTCATCCTTCTACTTCGCATTGATTTGAAGCTAAATTATGTTTATCGCATGGATTTTGAAGCTAACTCGTTTGATCGTCTGCATTTGAAGCTATATCACTTATGTCCCAAATGTTTGAAGCTAAATTATTTGTTAAGCATGGATTTGAAGGTAAACCTACTACATCGCATTGATTTGAAGCTAAATCATGAGTTTCGCATTGATTAGAAGCTAACTCGTTTGTTTCGCCTGCATTTGAAGCTATATCATTTATATCGCAAGTATTTGAAGCTAAATCATTTGTGTTGCATGGATTTGAAGCTCATCCTTCTACTTCGCATTGATTTGAAGCTAAATCAAGTTTATCGCATGGATTTTGAAGCTAACTCGTTTGATCGTCTGCATTTGAAGCTTTTTCACTTATATCCCAAGTGTTTGAAGCTAAATAATTTGTTAAGCATGGATTTGAAGGTAAACCTTCTACATCGCATTGATTTGAAGCTAAATCATGAGTTTCGCATGGATTAGAAGCTAACACGTTTGTTTCGCCTGCATTTGAAGCTATATCGTTCATATCGCAAGTATTTGAAGCTAAATCATTTGTTAAGCATGGATTTGAAGGTAAACCTTCTACATCGCATTGATTTGAAGCTAAATCATGGGTTTCGCAAAGATATGAAGCTAACTCGTTTGTTTCGTCTGCATTTGAAGCTGTATCACTTATACCGCAAGTATCTGGAACTAAATCATTTGTTTCGCATGGATTGGAAGCTAACTCGTTTGCTTCGCCTGCATTTGAAGCTATATCATTTATATCGCAAGTATTTGAAGATAAATCATTTGTGTTGCATGGATTTGAAGCTCATCCTTCTACTTCGCATTGATTTGAAGCTAAATCAAATTTATCGCGTGGATTATGAAGCTAACTCGTTTCATCGTCTGCATTTGAAGCTATATCACTTATATCCCAAGTGTTTGAAGCTAAATCATTTGTTTCGCATGGATTTGAAGCTGAACCTTCTACATCTTATTGATTTTCAGCTAAATCAAGTACATGGCATGGATTTGAAGATAACTCGTTTGTTTCTTCTGCATTTGAAGCTATATCACTTATATCGCAAGTGGCTGAAGCTAAATCACTTGTTTCGCGTGGACTTGAAGCTAACTCGTTTGATCGTCTGCATTTGAAGCTACATCACTTATATCCCAAGTGTCTGAAGCTAAATCATTTGTTGTGCATGGATTTGAAGGTAAACCTTTTACATCGCATTGATTTGAAGCTAAATCATGAGTGTCGTATGGATTAGAAGCTAACTCGTTTGTTTCGCCTGCATTTGAAGCTATATCATTTATATCGCAAGTATTTGAAGCTAAATCATTTGTGTTCCACGGATTTGAAGCTAAGCCTTCTACTTCGCATTGATTTGAAGCTAAATCAAGTTTATCGCATGGATTTTGAAGCTAACTCGTTTGATCGTCTGCATTTGAAGCCATATCACTTATATCCAAAGTGTTTGAAGCTAAATCATTTGTTAAGCATGGATTTGAAGGTAAACCTTCTACATCGCATTGATTTGAAGCTAAATCATGAGCTTCGCATGGATTTGAAGCTAACACGTTTTTTTCGCCTGCATTTGTAGCTATATCATTTATATCGCAAGTATTTGAAGCTAAATCATTTGTTAAGCATGGATTTGAAGGTAAACCTTCTACATCGCATTGATTTGAAGCTAAATCAGTAGTTTCGCATGGATTAGAAGCTAACACGTTTGTTTCGCCTGCATTTGAAGCTATATCATTTATATCGCAAGTATTTGAAGCTAAATCATTTGTGTTGCATGGATTTGAAGCTCATCCTTCTACTTCGCATTGATTTGAAGCTAAATCAAGTTTATCGCATGGATTTTGAAGCTAACTCGTTTGATCGTCTGCATTTGAAGCTTTTTCACTTATATCCCAAGTGTTTGAAGCTAAATAATTTGTTAAGCATGGATTTGAAGGTAAACCTTCTACATCGCATTGATTTGAAGCTAAATCATGAGTTTCGCATGGATTAGAAGCTAACACGTTTGTTTCGCCTGCATTTGAAGCTATATCGTTCATATCGCAAGTATTTGAAGCTAAATCATTTGTTAAGCATGGATTTGAAGGTAAACCTTCTACATCGCATTGATTTGAAGCTAAATCATGGGTTTCGCATAGATATGAAGCTAACTCGTTTGTTTCGTCTGCATTTGAAGCTGTATCACTTATACCGCAAGTATCTGGAACTAAATCATTTGTTTCGCATGGATTGGAAGCTAACTCGTTTGCTTCGCCTGCATTTGAAGCTATATCATTTATATCGCAAGTATTTGAAGATAAATCATTTGTGTTGCATGGATTTGAAGCTCATCCTTCTACTTCGCATTGATTTGAAGCTAAATTATGTTTATCGCATGGATTTTGAAGCTAACTCGTTTGATCGTCTGCATTTGAAGCTATATCACTTATGTCCCAAATGTTTGAAGCTAAATTATTTGTTAAGCATGGATTTGAAGGTAAACCTACTACATCGCATTGATTTGAAGCTAAATCATGAGTTTCGCATTGATTAGAAGCTAACTCGTTTGTTTCGCCTGCATTTGAAGCTATATCATTTATATCGCAAGTATTTGAAGCTAAATCATTTGTGTTGCATGGATTTGAAGCTCATCCTTCTACTTCGCATTGATTTGAAGCTAAATCAAGTTTATCGCATGGATTTTGAAGCTAACTCGTTTGATCGTCTGCATTTGAAGCTTTTTCACTTATATCCCAAGTGTTTGAAGCTAAATAATTTGTTAAGCATGGATTTGAAGGTAAACCTTCTACATCGCATTGATTTGAAGCTAAATCATGAGTTTCGCATGGATTAGAAGCTAACACGTTTGTTTCGCCTGCATTTGAAGCTATATCGTTCATATCGCAAGTATTTGAAGCTAAATCATTTGTTAAGCATGGATTTGAAGGTAAACCTTCTACATCGCATTGATTTGAAGCTAAATCATGGGTTTCGCAAAGATATGAAGCTAACTCGTTTGTTTCGTCTGCATTTGAAGCTGTATCACTTATACCGCAAGTATCTGGAACTAAATCATTTGTTTCGCATGGATTGGAAGCTAACTCGTTTGCTTCGCCTGCATTTGAAGCTATATCATTTATATCGCAAGTATTTGAAGATAAATCATTTGTGTTGCATGGATTTGAAGCTCATCCTTCTACTTCGCATTGATTTGAAGCTAAATCAAATTTATCGCGTGGATTATGAAGCTAACTCGTTTCATCGTCTGCATTTGAAGCTATATCACTTATATCCCAAGTGTTTGAAGCTAAATCATTTGTTTCGCATGGATTTGAAGCTGAACCTTCTACATCTTATTGATTTTCAGCTAAATCAAGTACATGGCATGGATTTGAAGATAACTCGTTTGTTTCTTCTGCATTTGAAGCTATATCACTTATATCGCAAGTGGCTGAAGCTAAATCACTTGTTTCGCGTGGACTTGAAGCTAACTCGTTTGATCGTCTGCATTTGAAGCTACATCACTTATATCCCAAGTGTCTGAAGCTAAATCATTTGTTGTGCATGGATTTGAAGGTAAACCTTTTACATCGCATTGATTTGAAGCTAAATCATGAGTGTCGTATGGATTAGAAGCTAACTCGTTTGTTTCGCCTGCATTTGAAGCTATATCATTTATATCGCAAGTATTTGAAGCTAAATCATTTGTGTTCCACGGATTTGAAGCTAAGCCTTCTACTTCGCATTGATTTGAAGCTAAATCAAGTTTATCGCATGGATTTTGAAGCTAACTCGTTTGATCGTCTGCATTTGAAGCCATATCACTTATATCCAAAGTGTTTGAAGCTAAATCATTTGTTAAGCATGGATTTGAAGGTAAACCTTCTACATCGCATTGATTTGAAGCTAAATCATGAGCTTCGCATGGATTTGAAGCTAACACGTTTTTTTCGCCTGCATTTGTAGCTATATCATTTATATCGCAAGTATTTGAAGCTAAATCATTTGTTAAGCATGGATTTGAAGGTAAACCTTCTACATCGCATTGATTTGAAGCTAAATCAGTAGTTTCGCATGGATTAGAAGCTAACACGTTTGTTTCGCCTGCATTTGAAGCTATATCATTTATATCGCAAGTATTTGAAGCTAAATCATTTGTGTTGCATGGATTTGAAGCTCATCCTTCTACTTCGCATTGATTTGAAGCTAAATCAAGTTTATCGCATGGATTTTGAAGCTAACTCGTTTGATCGTCTGCATTTGAAGCTTTTTCACTTATATCCCAAGTGTTTGAAGCTAAATAATTTGTTAAGCATGGATTTGAAGGTAAACCTTCTACATCGCATTGATTTGAAGCTAAATCATGAGTTTCGCATGGATTAGAAGCTAACACGTTTGTTTCGCCTGCATTTGAAGCTATATCGTTCATATCGCAAGTATTTGAAGCTAAATCATTTGTTAAGCATGGATTTGAAGGTAAACCTTCTACATCGCATTGATTTGAAGCTAAATCATGGGTTTCGCATAGATATGAAGCTAACTCGTTTGTTTCGTCTGCATTTGAAGCTGTATCACTTATACCGCAAGTATCTGGAACTAAATCATTTGTTTCGCATGGATTGGAAGCTAACTCGTTTGCTTCGCCTGCATTTGAAGCTATATCATTTATATCGCAAGTATTTGAAGATAAATCATTTGTGTTGCATGGATTTGAAGCTCATCCTTCTACTTCGCATTGATTTGAAGCTAAATCAAATTTATCGCGTGGATTATGAAGCTAACTCGTTTCATCGTCTGCATTTGAAGCTATATCACTTATATCCCAAGTGTTTGAAGCTAAATCATTTGTTTCGCATGGATTTGAAGCTGAACCTTCTACATCTTATTGATTTTCAGCTAAATCAAGTACATGGCATGGATTTGAAGATAACTCGTTTGTTTCTTCTGCATTTGAAGCTATATCACTTATATCGCAAGTGGCTGAAGCTAAATCACTTGTTTCGCGTGGACTTGAAGCTAACTCGTTTGATCGTCTGCATTTGAAGCTATATCACTTATATCCCAAGTGTCTGAAGCTAAATCATTTGTTGTGCATGGATTTGAAGGTAAACCTTTTACATCGCATTGATTTGAAGCTAAATCATGAGTGTCGTATGGATTAGAAGCTAACTCGTTTGTTTCGCCTGCATTTGAAGCTATATCATTTATATCGGAAGTATTTGAAGCTAAATCATTTGTGTTCCACGGATTTGAAGCTAATCCTTCTACTTCGCATTGATTTGAAGCTAAATCAAGTTTATCGCATGGATTTTGAAGCTAACTCGTTTGATCGTCTGCATTTGAAGCTTTTTCACTTATATCCCAAGTGTTTGAAGCTAAATAATGTGTTAAGCATGGATTTGAAGGTAAACCTTCTACATCGCATTGATTTGAAGCTAAATCATGATTTTCGCATGGATTAGAAGCTAACTCGTTTGTTAGGCCTGCATTTGAAGCTATATCATTTATATCGTAAGTATTTTAAGCTAAATCATGTGTTGCATGGATTTGAAGCTAAGCCTTCTACTTCGCATTGATTTGAAGCTAAATCAAGTTTATCGCATGGATTTTGAAGCTAACTCGTTTGATCGTCTGCATTTGAAGCTTTTTCACTTATATCCCAAGTGTTTGAAGCTAAATAATTTGTTAAGCATGGATTTGAAGGTAAACCTTCTACATCGCATTGATTTGAAGCTAAATCATGAGTTTCGCATGGATTAGAAGCTAACACGTTTGTTTCGCCTGCATTTGAAGCTATATCGTTCATATCGCAAGTATTTGAAGCTAAATCATTTGTTAAGCATGGATTTGAAGGTAAACCTTCTACATCGCATTGATTTGAAGCTAAATCATGGGTTTCGCATAGATATGAAGCTAACTCGTTTGTTTCGTCTGCATTTGAAGCTGTATCACTTATACCGAAAGTATCTGGAACTAAATCATTTGTTTCGCATGGATTGGAAGCTAAGCCTTCTACTTCGCAATGATTTGAAGCTAAATCAAGTTTACCGCATGGATTTTGAAGCTAACTCGTTTGATCGTCTGCATTTCAAGCTATATCACTTATATCCCAACTGTTTGAAGCTAAATCATATGTTGCGCATGGATTTGAAGGTGAACCTTCTACATCGCATTGATTTGAAGCTAAATCATGAGTTTCGCATGGATTAGAAGCTAACTCGTTTGCTTCGCCTGCATTTGAAGCTATATCATTTATATCGCAAGTATTTGAAGATAAATCATTTGTGTTGCATGGATTTGAAGCTCATCCTTCTACTTCGCATTGATTTGAAGCTAAATTAGGTTTATCGCATGGATTTTGAAGCTAACTCGTTTGATCGTCTGCATTTGAAGCTATATCACTTATGTCCCAAATGTTTGAAGCTAAATTATTTGTTAAGCATGGATTTGAAGGTAAACCTACTACATCGCATTAATTTGAAGCTAAATCATGAGTTTCGCATTGATTAGAAGCTAACTCGTTTGTTTCGCCTGCATTTCAAGCTATATCATTTATATCGCAAGTATTTGAAGCTAAATCATTTGTGTTGCATGGATTTGAAGCTCATCCTTCTACTTCGCATTGATTTGAAGCTAAATCAAATTTATCGCGTGGATTATGAAGCTAACTCGTTTCATCGTCTGCATTTGAAGCTATATCACTTATATCCCAAGTGTTTGAAGCTAAATCATTTGTTTCGCATGGATTTGAAGCTGAACCTTCTACATCTTATTGATTTTCAGCTAAATCAAGTACATGGCATGGATTTGAAGATAACTCGTTTGTTTCTTCTGCATTTGAAGCTATATCACTTATATCGCAAGTGTCTGAAGCTAAATCACTTGTTTCGCGTGGACTTGAAGCTAACTCGTTTGATCGTCTGCATTTGAAGCTATATCACTTATATCCCAAGTGTCTGAAGCTAAATCATTTGTTGTGCATGGATTTGAAGGTAAACCTTTTACATCGCATTGATTTGAAGCTAAATCATGAGTGTCGTATGGATTAGAAGCTAACTCGTTTGTTTCGCCTGCATTTGAAGCTATATCATTTATATCGCATATATTTGAAGCTAAATCATTTGTGTTCCACGGATTTGAAGCTAATCCTTCTACTTCGCATTGATTTGAAGCTAAATCAAGTTTATCGCATGGATTTTGAAGCTAACTCGTTTGATCGTCTGCATTTGAAGCTTTTTCACTTATATCCCAAGTGTTTGAAGCTAAATAATGTGTTAAGCATGGATTTGAAGGTAAACCTTCTACATCGCATTGATTTGAAGCTAAATCATGATTTTCGCATGGATTAGAAGCTAACTCGTTTGTTAGGCCTGCATTTGAAGCTATATCATTTATATCGTAAGTATTTTAAGCTAAATCATATGTGTTGCATGGATTTGAAGCTAATCCTTCTACTACGCATGGATTTGAAGCTAAATCAAGTTTATCGCATGGATTTTGAAGCTAACTCGTTTGATCGTCTGTATTTGAAGCTATATCACTTATATGCCAAGTGTTTGGAGCTAAATTATTTGTTAAGCATTGATTTGAAGGTAAACCTTCTACATCGCATTGATTTGACGCTAAATCATGAGTTTCGCATGGATTAGAAGCTAACTCGTTTGATCGTCCGCATTTGAAGCTATATCACTTATATCCCAAGTGTCTGAAGCTAAATCATTTGTGTTTCACGGATTTGAAGCTAATCCTTCTACTTCGCATTGATTTGAAGCTAAATCAAGTTTATCGCATGGATTTTGAAGCTAACTCGTTTGATCGTCTGCATTTGATGACATATCACTTATATCCCAAGTGTTTGAAGCTAAATTATTTGTTAAGCATGGATTTGAAGGTAAACCTCCTACATCGCATTGATTTGAAGCTAAATCATGAGTTTGGCATGGATTAGAAGCTAACACGTTTGATTCGCCTGCATTTGAAGCTATATCATTTATATCGCAAGTATTTGAAGCGAAATCATTTGTTAAGCATGGATTTGAAGGTAAACCTTCTACATCGCATTGATTTGAAGCTAAATCATGAGTTTCGCATGGATTAGAAGCTAACTCGTTTGTTTCGCCTGCATTTGAAGCTATATCATTTATATCGCAAGTATTTGAAGCGAAATCATTTGTTAAGCATGGATTTGAAGGTAAACCTTCTACATCGCATTGATTTGAAGCTAAATCAAGTTTATCGCATGGATTTTGAAGCTAACTCGTTTGATCGTCTGCATTTGAAGCCATATCACTTATATCCCAAGTGTTAGAAGCTAAATCATTTTTTAAGCATGGATTTGAAGTTAAACCTACTACATCGCATTGATTTGCAGCTAAATCATGAGTTTCGCATGGATTAGAAGCTAACACGTTTCTTTCGCCTGCATTTGAAGCTATATCATTTATATCGCAAGTATTTGAAGCTAACTCATTTGTTAAGCATGGATTTGAAGGTAAACCTTCTACATCGCATTGATTTGAAGCTAAATCAAGTTTATCGCATGGATTTTGAAGCTAACTCGTTTGATCGTCTGCATTTGAAGCCATATCACTTATATACCAAGTGCTTGAAGCTAAATCATTTTTTAAGCATGGATTTGAAGTTAAACCTTCTACATCGCATTGATTTGAAGCTAAATCAAGAGTTTCGCATGGATTAGAAGCTAACTCGTTTGTTTCGCCTGCATTTGGAGCTATATCATTTATATCGCAAGTATTTGAAGCTAAATCATTTGTGTTGCATGGATTTGAAGCTAATCCTTCTACTTCGCATTGATTTGAAGCTAAATCAAGTTTATCGCATGGATTTTGTGGCTAACTTGTTTGATCGTCTGCATTTCAAGCTATATCACTTATATCCCAAGTGTTTGAAGCTAAATTATTTGTCAAGCATGGATTTGAAGGTAAACCTCCTACATCGCATTGATTTGAATCTAAATCATGAGTTTGGCATGGATTAGAAGCTAACACGTTTGTTTAGCCTGCATTTGAAGCTATATCATTTATATCGCAAGTATTTGAATCGAAATCATTTGTTAAGCATGGATTTGAAGGTAAACCTTCTACATCGCATTGATTTGAAGCTAAATCATGAGTTTCGCATGGATTAGAAGCTAACACGTTTGTTTCGCCTGCATTTGAAGCTATATCATTTATATCGCAAGTATTTGAAGCTAAATCATATGTGTTGCATGGATTTGAAGCTAATCCTTCTACTACGCATGGATTTGAAGCTAAATCAAGTTTATCGCATGGATTTTGAAGCTAACTCGTTTGATTGTCTGTATTTGAAGCTATATCACTTATATGCCAAGTGTTTGGAGCTAAATTATTTGTTAAGCATTGATTTGAAGGTAAACCTTCTACATCGCATTGATTTGAAGCTAAATCATGAGTTTCGCATGGATTAGAGGCTAACTCGTTTGTTTCGCCTGCATTTGAAGCTATATCATTTATATCGCAAGTATTTGAAGCTAAATCATTTGTTAAGCATGGATTTGAAGGTAAACCTTCTACATCGCATTGATTTGAAGCTAAATCATGTGTTTCGCATAGATATGAAGCTAACTCGTTTTTTTCGTCTGCATTTGAAGCTGTATCATTTATACCGCAAGTATCTGAACCTAAATCATTTCTTTCGCATGGATTTGAAGCTAAGCCTACTACTTCGCATTGATTTGAAGCTAAATCAAGTTTATCGCATGGATTTTGAAGCTAAATCATGAGTTTCGCATGGATTAGAAGCGAACTCGTTTGATCGTCTGCATTTGAAGCTATATCACTTATATCCCAAGTGTCTGAAGCTAAATCATTTGTTGTGCATGGATTTGAAGGTGAACCTTCTACATCGCATTGATTTGAAGCTAAATCATGAGTTTCGCATGGATTAGAAGCTAACTCGTTTGCTTCGCCTGCATTTGAAGCTATATCATTTATATCGCAAGTATTTGAAGATAAATCATTTGTGTTGCATGGATTTGAAGCTCATCCTTCTACTTCGCATTGATTTGATGCTAAATTAGGTTTATCGCATGGATTTTGAAGCTAACTCGTTTGATCGTCTGCATTTGAAGCTAAATCACTTATGTCCCAAATGTTTGAAGCTAAATTATTTGTTAAGCATGGATTTGAAGGTAAACCTACTACATCGCATTGATTTGAAGCTAAATCATGAGTTTCGCATTGATTAGAAGCTAACTCGTTTGTTTCGCCTGCATTTGAAGCTATATCATTTATATCGCAAGTATTTGAAGCTAAATCATTTGTGTTGCATGGATTTGAAGCTCATCCTTCTACTTCGCATTGATTTGAAGCTAAATCAAATTTATCGCGTGGATTATGAAGCTAACTCGTTTCATCGTCTGCATTTGAAGCTATATCACTTATATCCCAAGTGTTTGAAGCTAAATCATTTGTTTCGCATGGATTTGAAGCTGAACCTTCTACATCTTATTGATTTTCAGCTAAATCAAGTACATGGCATGGATTTGAAGATAACTCGTTTGTTTCTTCTGCATTTGAAGCTATATCACTTATATCGCAAGTGGCTGAAGCTAAATCACTTGTTTCGCGTGGACTTGAAGCTAACTCGTTTGATCGTCTGCATTTGAAGCTATATCACTTATATCCCAAGTGTCTGAAGCTAAATCATTTGTTGTGCATGGATTTGAAGGTAAAACTTTTACATCGCATTGATTTGAAGCTAAATCATGAGTGTCGTATGGATTAGAAGCTAACTCGTTTGTTTCGCCTGCATTTGAAGCTATATCATTTATATCGGAAGTATTTGAAGCTAAATCATTTGTGTTCCACGGATTTGAAGCTAATCCTTCTACTTCGCATTGATTTGAAGCTAAATCAAGTTTATCGCATGGATTTTGAAGCTAACTCGTTTGATCGTCTGCATTTGAAGCTTTTTCACTTATATCCCAAGTGTTTGAAGCTAAATAATGTGTTAAGCATGGATTTGAAGGTAAACCTTCTACATCGCATTGATTTGAAGCTAAATCATGATTTTCGCATGGATTAGAAGCTAACTCGTTTGTTAGGCCTGCATTTGAAGCTATATCATTTATATCGTAAGTATTTTAAGCTAAATCATGTGTTGCATGGATTTGAAGCTAAGCCTTCTACTTCGCATTGATTTGAAGCTAAATCAAGTTTATCGCATGGATTTTGAAGCTAACTCGTTTGATCGTCTGCATTTGAAGCTTTTTCACTTATATCCCAAGTGTTTGAAGCTAAATAATTTGTTAAGCATGGATTTGAAGGTAAACCTTCTACATCGCATTGATTTGAAGCTAAATCATGAGTTTCGCATGGATTAGAAGCTAACACGTTTGTTTCGCCTGCATTTGAAGCTATATCGTTCATATCGCAAGTATTTGAAGCTAAATCATTTGTTAAGCATGGATTTGAAGGTAAACCTTCTACATCGCATTGATTTGAAGCTAAATCATGGGTTTCGCATAGATATGAAGCTAACTCGTTTGTTTCGTCTGCATTTGAAGCTGTATCACTTATACCGAAAGTATCTGGAACTAAATCATTTGTTTCGCATGGATTGGAAGCTAAGCCTTCTACTTCGCATTGATTTGAAGCTAAATCAAGTTTACCGCATGGATTTTGAAGCTAACTCGTTTGATCGTCTGCATTTCAAGCTATATCACTTATATCCCAACTGTTTGAAGCTAAATCATATGTTGCGCATGGATTTGAAGGTGAACCTTCTACATCGCATTGATTTGAAGCTAAATCATGAGTTTCGCATGGATTAGAAGCTAACTCGTTTGCTTCGCCTGCATTTGAAGCTATATCATTTATATCGCAAGTATTTGAAGATAAATCATTTGTGTTGCATGGATTTGAAGCTCATCCTTCTACTTCGCATTGATTTGAAGCTAAATTAGGTTTATCGCATGGATTTTGAAGCTAACTCGTTTGATCGTCTGCATTTGAAGCTATATCACTTATGTCCCAAATGTTTGAAGCTAAATTATTTGTTAAGCATGGATTTGAAGGTAAACCTACTACATCGCATTAATTTGAAGCTAAATCATGAGTTTCGCATTGATTAGAAGCTAACTCGTTTGTTTCGCCTGCATTTCAAGCTATATCATTTATATCGCAAGTATTTGAAGCTAAATCATTTGTGTTGCATGGATTTGAAGCTCATCCTTCTACTTCGCATTGATTTGAAGCTAAATCAAATTTATCGCGTGGATTATGAAGCTAACTCGTTTGATCGTCTGCATTTGAAGCTATATCACTTATATCCCAAGTGTTTGAAGCTAAATCATTTGTTTCGCATGGATTTGAAGCTGAACCTTCTACATCGCATTGATTTTCAGCTAAATCAATTGCATGGCATGGATTTGAAGATAACTCGTTTGTTTCTTCTGCATTTGAAGCTATATCACTTATATCGCAAGTGGCTGAAGCTAAATCACTTGTTTCGCGTGGACTTGAAGCTAACTCGTTTGATCGTCTGCATTTGAAGCTATATCACTTATATCCCAAGTGTCTGAAGCTAAATCATTTGTTGTGCATGGATTTGAAGGTAAACCTTTTACATCGCATTGATTTGAAGCTAAATCATGAGTGTCGTATGGATTAGAAGCTAACTCGTTTGTTTCGCCTGCATTTGAAGCTATATCATTTATATCGCAAGTATTTGAAGCTAAATCATTTGTGTTCCACGGATTTGAAGCTAATCCTTCTACTTCGCATTGATTTGAAGCTAAATCAAGTTTATCGCATGGATTTTGAAGCTAACTCGTTTGATCGTCTGCATTTGAAGCTTTTTCACTTATATCCCAAGTGTTTGAAGCTAAATAATGTGTTAAGCATGGATTTGAAGGTAAACCTTCTACATCGCATTGATTTGAAGCTAAATCATGATTTTCGCATGGATTAGAAGCTAACTCGTTTGTTAGGCCTGCATTTGAAGCTATATCATTTATATCGTAAGTATTTTAAGCTAAATCATATGTGTTGCATGGATTTGAAGCTAATCCTTCTACTACGCATGGATTTGAAGCTAAATCAAGTTTATCGCATGGATTTTGAAGCTAACTCGTTTGATCGTCTGTATTTGAAGCTATATCACTTATATGCCAAGTGTTTGGAGCTAAATTATTTGTTAAGCATTGATTTGAAGGTAAACCTTCTACATCGCATTGATTTGACGCTAAATCATGAGTTTCGCATGGATTAGAAGCTAACTCGTTTGTTTCGCCTGCATTTGAAGCTATATCATTTATATCGTAAGTATTTTAAGCTAAATCATATGTGTTGCATGGATTTGAAGCTAATCCTTCTACTACGCATGGATTTGAAGCTAAATCAAGTTTATCGCATGGATTTTGAAGCTAACTCGTTTGATCGTCTGTATTTGAAGCTATATCACTTATATGCCAAGTGTTTGGAGCTAAATTATTTGTTAAGCATTGATTTGAAGGTAAACCTTCTACATCGCATTGATTTGACGCTAAATCATGAGTTTCGCATGGATTAGAAGCTAACTCGTTTGTTTCGCCTGCATTTGAAGCTATATCATTTATATCGCAAGTATTTGAAGCTAAATCATTTGTGTTGCATGGATTTGAAGCGAATCCTTCTACTTCGCATTGATTTGAAGCTAAATCAAGTTTATCGCATGGATTTTGTGGCCAACTTGTTTGATCGCCTGCATTTGAAGCTATATCACTTATATCCCAAGTGTTTGAAGCCAAATTATTTGTTAAGCATGGATTTGAAGGTAAACCTCCTACATCGCATTGATTTGAAGCTAAATCATGAGTTTCGCATGGATTAGAAGCTAACACGTTTGTTTCGCCTGCATTTGAAGCTATATCATTTATATCGCAAGTATTTGAAGCGAAATCATTTGTTAAGCATGGATTTGAAGGTAAACCTTCTACATCGCATTGATTTGAAGCTAAATCATGAGTTTCGCATGGATTAGAAGCTAACTCGTTTGATTCGCCTGCATTTGAAGCTATATCATTTATATCGCAAGTATTTGAAGCTAAATCATTTGTGTTCCACGGATTTGAAGCTAATCCTTCTACTTCGCATTGATTTGAAGCTAAATCAAGTTTATCGCATGAATTTTGAAGCTAACTCGTTTGATCGTCTGCATTTGAAGCCATATCACTTATATCCCAAGTGTTAGAAGCTAAATCATTTTTTAAGCATGGATTTGAAGTTAAACCTACTACATCGCATTGATTTGCAGCTAAATCATGAGTTTCGCATGGATTAGAAGCTAACACGTTTCTTTCGCCTGCATTTGAAGCTATATCATTTATATCGCAAGTATTTGAAGCTAACTCATTTGTTAAGCATGGATTTGAAGGTAAACCTTCTACATCGCATTGATTTGAAGCTAAATCAAGTTTATCGCATGGATTTTGAAGCTAACTCGTTTGATCGTCTGCATTTGAAGCCATATCACTTATATACCAAGTGCTTGAAGCTAAATCATTTTTTAAGCATGGATTTGAAGTTAAACCTTCTACATCGCATTGATTTGAAGCTAAATCAAGAGTTTCGCATGGATTAGAAGCTAACTCGTTTGTTTCGCCTGCATTTGGAGCTATATCATTTATATCGCAAGTATTTGAAGCTAAATCATTTGTGTTGCATGGATTTGAAGCTAATCCTTCTACTTCGCATTGATTTGAAGTTAAATCAAGTTTATCGCATGGATTTTGTGGCTAACTTGTTTGATCGTCTGCATTTCAAGCTATATCACTTATATCCCAAGTGTTTGAAGCTAAATTATTTGTCAAGCATGGATTTGAAGGTAAACCTCCTACATCGCATTGATTTGAATCTAAATCATGAGTTTGGCATGGATTAGAAGCTAACACGTTTGTTTAGCCTGCATTTGAAGCTATATCATTTATATCGCAAGTATTTGAATCGAAATCATTTGTTAAGCATGGATTTGAAGGTAAACCTTCTACATCGCATTGATTTGAAGCTAAATCATGAGTTTCGCATGGATTAGAAGCTAACACGTTTGTTTCGCCTGTATTTGAAGCTATATCATTTATATCGCAAGTATTTGAAGCTAAATCATATGTGTTGCATGGATTTGAAGCTAATCCTTCTACTACGCATGGATTTGAAGCTAAATCAAGTTTATCGCATGGATTTTGAAGCTAACTCGTTTGATTGTCTGTATTTGAAGCTATATCACTTATATGCCAAGTGTTTGGAGCTAAATTATTTGTTAAGCATTGATTTGAAGGTAAACCTTCTACATCGCATTGATTTGAAGCTAAATCATGAGTTTCGCATGGATTAGAGGCTAACTCGTTTGTTTCGCCTGCATTTGAAGCTATATCATTTATATCGCAAGTATTTGAAGCTAAATCATTTGTTAAGCATGGATTTGAAGGTAAACCTTCTACATCGCATTGATTTGAAGCTAAATCATGTGTTTCGCATAGATATGAAGCTAACTCGTTTTTTTCGTCTGCATTTGAAGCTGTATCATTTATACCGCAAGTATCTGAACCTAAATCATTTCTTTCGCATGGATTTGAAGCTAAGCCTACTACTTCGCATTGATTTGAAGCTAAATCAAGTTTATCGCATGGATTTTGAAGCTAAATCATGAGTTTCGCATGGATTAGAAGCGAACTCGTTTGATCGTCTGCATTTGAAGCTATATCACTTATATCCCAAGTGTCTGAAGCTAAATCATTTGTTGTGCATGGATTTGAAGGTGAACCTTCTACATCGCATTGATTTGAAGCTAAATCATGAGTTTCGCATGGATTAGAAGCTAACTCGTTTGCTTCGCCTGCATTTGAAGCTATATCATTTATATCGCAAGTATTTGAAGATAAATCATTTGTGTTGCATGGATTTGAAGCTCATCCTTCTACTTCGCATTGATTTGATGCTAAATTAGGTTTAGCGCATGGATTTTGTGGCCAACTTGTTTGATCGCCTGCATTTGAAGCTATATCACTTATATCCCAAGTGTTTGAAGCCAAATTATTTGTTAAGCATGGATTTGAAGGTAAACCTCCTACATCGCATTGATTTGAAGCTAAATCATGAGTTTCGCATGGATTAGAAGCTAACACGTTTGTTTCGCCTGCATTTGAAGCTATATCATTTATATCGCAAGTATTTGAAGCGAAATCATTTGTTAAGCATGGATTTGAAGGTAAACCTTCTACATCGCATTGATTTGAAGCTAAATCATGAGTTTCGCATGGATTAGAAGCTAACTCGTTTGATTCGCCTGCATTTGAAGCTATATCATTTATATCGCAAGTATTTGAAGCTAAATCATTTGTGTTCCACGGATTTGAAGCTAATCCTTCTACTTCGCATTGATTTGAAGCTAAATCAAGTTTATCGCATGGATTTTGAGGCTAACTCGTTTGATCGTCTGCATTTGAAGCTATATCACTTATATCCCAAGTATTTGAAGCGAAATCATTTGTTAAGCATGGATTTGAAGGTAAACCTTCTACATCGCATTGATTTGAAGCTAAATCATGTGTTTCGCATAGATGTCAAGCTAACTCGTTTGTTCCGTCTGCACTTGAAGCTGTATCATTTATACCGCAAGTATCTGAACCTAAATCATTTGTTTCGTATGGATTTGAAGCTAAGCCTTCTACTTCGCATTGATTTGAAGCTAAATCAAGTTTATCGCATGGATTTTGATGCTAACTCGTTTGATCGTCTGCATTTGAAGCTATATCACTTATATCCCAAGTGTTTGAAGCTAAATCATTTGTTAAGCATGGATTTGAAGGTAAACCTTCTACATTGCATTGATTTGAAGCTAAATCAAGTTTATCGCATGGATTTTGAAGCTAACTCGTTTGATCGTCTGCATTTGAAGCTATATCACTTATATCCCAAGTGTCTGAAGCTAAATCATTTGTTGTGCATGGATTTTAAGCTAATCCTTGTACTTCGCATTGATTTTAAGCTAAATCAAGTTTATCGCATGGATTTTGAAGCTAACTCGTTTGATCGTCTGCATTTGAAGCTATATCACTTATATCCCAAGTGTTTGAAGCTAAATCATTTTTTAAGCATGGATTTGAAGGTAAACCTTCTACATCGCATTGATTTGAAGCTAAATCATGAGTTTCGCATGGATTAGAAGCTAACTCGTTTGTTAGGCCTGCATTTGAAGCTATATCATTTATATCGCAAGTATTTGAAGCTAAATCATTTGTGTTGCATGGATTTGAAGCTAATCCTTCTACTACGCATGGATTTGAAGCTAAATCAAGTTTATCGCATGGATTTTGAAGCTAACTCGTTTGATCGTCTGCATTTGAAGCTATATCACTTATATGCCAAATGTTTGAAGCTAAATTATTTGTTAAGCATTGATTTGAAGGTAAACCTTCTACATCGCATTGATTTGAAGCTAAATCATGAGTTTCGCATGGATTAGAAACTAACTCGTTTGATTCGCCTGCATTTGAAGCTATATCATTTATATCGCAAGTATTTGAAGCTAAATCATTTGTGTTGCATGGATTTGAAGCTAATCCTTCTACTATGCATGGATTTGAAGCTAAATCAAGTTTTTCGCATGGATTTTGAAGCTAACTCGTTTGATCGTCTGCATTTGAAGCTATATCACTTATATGCCAAGTGTTTGAAGCTAAATCATTTTTTAAGCATGGATTTGAAGGTAAACCTTCTACATCGCATTGATTTGAAGCTAAATCATGAGTTTCGCATGGATTAGAAGCTAACTCGTTTGTTAGGCCTGCATTTGAAGCTATATCATTTATATCGCAAGTATTTGAAGCGAAATCATTTGTTAAGCATGGATTTGAAGCTAATCCTTCTACTACGCATGGATTTGAAGCTAAATCAAGTTTATCGCATGGATTTTGAAGCTAACTCGTTTGATCGTCTGCATTTGAAGCTATATCACTTATATGCCAAATGTTTGAAGCTAAATTATTTGTTAAGCATTGATTTGAAGGTAAACCTTCTACATCGCATTGATTTGAAGCTAAATCATGAGTTTCGCATGGATTAGAAGCTAACTCGTTTGATCGTCTGCATTTGAAGCTATACCACTTATATCCCAAGTGTTTGAAGCTAAATCATTTGTTGTGCATGGATTTGAAGGTAAACCTTCTACATCGCATTGATTTGAAGCTAAATCATGAGTTTCGCATGGATTAGAAGCTAACACGTTTGTTTCGCCTGCATTTGAAGCTATATCATTTATATCGCAAGTATTTGAAGCTAAATCATCTTTGTTGCATGGATTTGAAGCTCATCCTTCTACTTCGCATTGATTTGAAGCTAAATCAAGTTTATCGCATGAATTTAGAAGCTAACTCGTTTGATCGTCTGCATTTGAAGCTATATCACTTATATCCCAAGTGTTTGAAGCTAAATCATTTGTTAAGCATGGATTTGAAGGTAAACCTTCTACATTGCATTGATTTGAAGCTAAATCAAGTTTATCGCATGGATTTTGAAGCTAACTCGTTTGATCGTCTGCATTTGAAGCTATATCACTTATATCCCAAGTGTCTGAAGCTAAATCATTTGTTGTGCATGGATTTGAAGGTAAACCTTCTACATCGCATTGATTTGAAGCTAAATCATGAGTTTCGCATGGATTAGAAGCTAACTCGTTTGTTAGGCATGCATTTGAAGCTATATCATTTATATCGCAAGTATTTGAAGCTAAATCATCTTTGTTGCATGGATTTGAAGCTCATCCTTCTACATCGCATTGATTTTCAGCTAAATCAAGTGCATGGCATGGATTTGAAGATAACTCGTTTGTTTCTTCTGCATTTGAAGCCATATCACTTATATCGCAAGTGTCTGAAGCTAAATCACTTGTTTCGCGTGGACTTGAAGCTAACTCGTTTGATCGTCTGCATTTGAAGCTAAATCACTTATATCCCAAGTGTCTGAAGCTAAATCATTTGTTGTGCATGGATTTGAAGGTAAACCTTCTACATCGCATTGATTTGAAGCTAAATCATGAGTTTCGCATGGATTAGAAGCTAACACGTTTGTTTCGCCTGCATTTGAAGCTATATCATTTATATCGCAAGTATTTGAAGCTAAATCATCTTTGTTGCATGGATTTGAAGCTCATCCTTCTACTTCGCATTGATTTGAAGCTAAATCAAGTTTATCGCATGAATTTAGAAGCTAACTCGTTTGATCGTCTGCATTTGAAGCTATATCACTTATATCCCAAGTGTTTGAAGCTAAATCATTTGTTAAGCATGGATTTGAAGGTAAACCTTCTACATTGCATTGATTTGAAGCTAAATCAAGTTTATCGCATTGATTTTGAAGCTAACTCGTTTGATCGTCTGCATTTGAAGCTATATCACTTATATCCCAAGTGTCTGAAGCTAAATCATTTGTTGTGCATGGATTTGAAGGTAAACCTTCTACATCGCATTGATTTGAAGCTAAATCAAGTGCATGGCATGGATTTGAAGATAACTCAATTGTTTCTTCTGCATTTGAAGCGATATCACTTATATCCCAAGTGTCTGAAGCTAAATCATTTGTTGTGCATGGATTTGAAGGTAAACCTTCTACATCGCATTGATTTGAAGCTAAATCATGAGTTTCGCATGGATTAGAAGCTAACTCGTTTGTTAGGCCTGCATTTGAAGCTATATCATTTATATCGCAAGTATTTGAAGCTAAATCATTTGTGTTGCATGGATTTGAAGCTAATCCTTCTACTACGCATGGATTTGAAGCTAAATCAAGTTTATCGCATGGATTTTGAAGCTAACTCGTTTGATCGTCTGCATTTGAAGCTATATCACTTATATGCCAAATGTTTGAAGCTAAATTATTTGTTAAGCATTGATTTGAAGGTAAACCTTCTACATCGCATTGATTTGAAGCTAAATCATGAGTTTCGCATGGATTAGAAACTAACTCGTTTGATTCGCCTGCATTTGAAGCTATATCATTTATATCGCAAGTATTTGAAGCTAAATCATTTGTGTTGCATGGATTTGAAGCTAATCCTTCTACTTCGCATTGATTTGAAGCTAAATCAAGTTTATCGCATTGATATTGTGGCTAACTTGTTTGATAGTCTGCATTTGATGCCATATCACTTATATCCCAAGTGTTTGAAGCTAAATCATTTTTTAAGCATGGATTTGAAGGTAAACCTTCTACATCGCATTGATTTGAAGCTAAATCATGAGTTTCGCATGGAGTAGAAGCTAACACGTTTGTTTCGCCTGCATTTGAAGCTATATCATTTATATCGCAAGTATTTGAAGCTAAATCATCTTTGTTGCATGGATTTGAAGCTCATCCTTCTACATCGCATTGATTTTCAGCTAAATCAAGTGCATGGCATGGATTTGAAGATAACTCGTTTGTTTCTTCTGCATTTGAAGCCATATCACTTATATCGCAAGTGTCTGAAGCTAAATCACTTGTTTCGCGTGGACTTGAAGCTAACTCGTTTGATCGTCTGCATTTGAAGCTAAATCACTTATATCCCAAGTGTCTGAAGCTAAATCATTTGTTGTGCATGGATTTGAAGGTAAACCTTCTACATCGCATTGATTTGAAGCTAAATCATGAGTTTCGCATGGATTAGAAGCTAACACGTTTGTTTCGCCTGCATTTGAAGCTATATCATTTATATCGCAAGTATTAGAAGCTAAATCATCTTTGTTGCATGGATTTGAAGCTCATCCTTCTACTTCGCATTGATTTGAAGCTAAATCAAGTTTATCGCATGAATTTAGAAGCTAACTCGTTTGATCGTCTGCATTTGAAGCTATATCACTTATATCCCAAGTGTTTGAAGCTAAATCATTTGTTAAGCATGGATTTGAAGGTAAACCTTCTACATTGCATTGATTTGAAGCTAAATCAAGTTTATCGCATGGATTTTGAAGCTAACTCGTTTGATCGTCTGCATTTGAAGCTATATCACTTATATCCCAAGTGTCTGAAGCTAAATCATTTGTTGTGCATGGATTTGAAGGTAAACCTTCTACATCGCATTGATTTGAAGCTAAATCAAGTGCATGGCATGGATTTGAAGATAACTCAATTGTTTCTTCTGCATTTGAAGCTATATCACTTATATCCCAAGTGTCTGAAGCTAAATCATTTGTTGTGCATGGATTTGAAGGTAAACCTTCTACATCGCATTGATTTGAAGCTAAATCATGAGTTTCGCATGGATTAGAAGCTAACTCGTTTGTTAGGCCTGCATTTGAAGCTATATCATTTATATCGCAAGTATTTGAAGCTAAATCATTTGTGTTGCATGGATTTGAAGCTAATCCTTCTACTACGCATGGATTTGAAGCTAAATCAAGTTTATCGCATGGATTTTGAAGCTAACTCGTTTGATCGTCTGCATTTGAAGCTATATCACTTATATGCCAAGTGTTTGAAGCTAAATTATTTGTTAAGCATTGATTTGAAGGTAAACCTTCTACATCGCATTGATTTGAAGCTAAATCATGAGTTTCGCATGGATTAGAAGCTAACACGTTTGTTTCGCCTGCATTTGAAGCTATATCATTTATATCGCAAGTATTTGAAGCTAAATCATTTGTGTTGCATGGATTTGAAGCTAATCCTTCTACTTCGCATTGATTTGAAGCTAAATCAAGTTTATCGCATTGATATTGTCGCTAACTTGTTTGATAGTCTGCATTTGATGCCATATCACTTATATCCCAAGTGTTTGAAGCTAAATCATTTTTTAAGCATGGATTTGAAGGTAAACCTTCTACATCGCATTGATTTGAAGCTAAATCATGAGTTTCGCATGGATTACAAGCTTACACGTTTGTTTCGCCAGCATTTGAAGCTATATCATTTATATCGCAAGTATTTGAAGCTAAATCATTTGTTAAGCATGGATTTGAAGGTAAAGCTTCTACATCGCATTGATTTGAAGGTAAATCATGAGTTTCGCATGGATTAGAAGCTAACTCGTTTGATCGTCTGCATTTGAAGCTATACCACTTATATCCCAAGTGTTTGAAGCTAAATAATTTGTTTCGCATGGATTTGAAGGTAAACCTTCTACATCGCATTGATTTGAAGCTAAATCAAGTGCATGGCATGGATTTGAAGATAACTCAATTGTTTCTTCTGCATTTGAAGCTATATCACTTATATCGCAAGTGTCTGAAGCTAAGTCACTTGTTTCGCGTGGACTTGAAGCTAACTCGTTTGATCGTCTGCATTTGAAGCTAAATCACTTATATCCAAAGTGTCTGAAGCTAAATCATTTGTTGTGCATGGATTTGAAGGTAAACCTTCTACATCGCATTGATTTGAAGCTAAATCATGAGTTTCGCATGGATTAGAAGCTAACACGTTTGTTTCGCCTGCATTTGAAGCTATATCATTTATATCGCAAGTATTTGAAGCTAAATCATCTTTGTTGCATGGATTTGAAGCTCATCCTTCTACTTCGCATTGATTTGAAGCTAAATCAAGTTTATCGCATGAATTTAGAAGCTAACTCGTTTGATCGTCTGCATTTGAAGCTATATCACTTATATCCCAAGTGTTTGAAGCTAAATCATTTGTTAAGCATGGATTTGAAGGTAAACCTTCTACATTGCATTGATTTGAAGCTAAATCAAGTTTATCGCATGGATTTTGAAGCTAACTCGTTTGATCGTCTGCATTTGAAGCTATATCACTTATATCCCAAGTGTCTGAAGCTAAATCATTTGTTGTGCATGGATTTGAAGGTAAACCTTCTACATCGCATTGATTTGAAGCTAAATCAAGTGCATGGCATGGATTTGAAGATAACTCAATTGTTTCTTCTGCATTTGAAGCTAAATCACTTATATCCCAAGTGTCTGAAGCTAAATCATTTGTTGTGCATGGATTTGAAGGTAAACCTTCTACATCGCATTGATTTGAAGCTAAATCATGAGATTCGCATGGATTAGAAGCTAACACGTTTGTTTCGCCTGCATTTGAAGCTATATCATTTATATCGCAAGTATTTGAAGCTAAGTCATTTGTTAAGCATGGATTTGAAGCTCATCCTTCTACTTCGCATTGATTTGAAGCTAAATCAAGTTTATCGCATGAATTTAGAAGCTAACTCGTTTGATCGTCTGCATTTGAAGCTATATCACTTATATCCCAAGTGTTTGAAGCTAAATCATTTGTTAAGCATGGATTTGAAGGTAAACCTTCTACATTGCATTGATTTGAAGCTAAATCAAGTTTATCGCATGGATTTTGAAGCTAACTCGTTTGATCGTCTGCATTTGAAGCTATATCACTTATATCCCAAGTGTCTGAAGCTAAATCATTTGTTGTGCATGGATTTGAAGGTAAACCTTCTACATCGCATTGATTTGAAGCTAAATCATGAGTTTCGCATGGATTAGAAGCTAACACGTTTGTTTCGCCTGCATTTGAAGCTATATCATTTATATCGCAAGTATTTGAAGCTAAATCATTTGTGTTGCATGGATTTTAAGCTAATCCTTCTACTTCGCATTGATTTGAAGCTAAATCAAGTTTATCGCATGAATTTTGAAGCTAACTCGGTTGATCGTCTGCATTTAAAGCTATATCATTTATATCCCAAGTGTTTGAAGCTAAATCATTTGTTAAGCATGGATTTGAAGGTAAACCTTCTACATCGCATTGATTTGAAGCTAAATCATGAGTTTCGCATGGATTAGAAGCTAACTCGTTTGTTAGGCCTGCATTTGAAGCTATATCATTTATATCGCAAGTATTTGAAGCTAAATCATTTGTGTTGCATGGATTTGAAGCTAATCCTTCTACTACGCATGGATTTGAAGCTAAATCAAGTTTATCGCATGGATTTTGAAGCTAACTCGTTTGATCGTCTGCATTTGAAGCTATATCACTTATATGCCAAATGTTTGAAGCTAAATTATTTGTTAAGCATTGATTTGAAGGTAAACCTTCTACATCGCATTGATTTGAAGCTAAATCATGAGTTTCGCATGGATTAGAAACTAACTCGTTTGATTCGCCTGCATTTGAAGCTATATCATTTATATCGCAAGTATTTGAAGCTAAATCATTTGTGTTGCATGGATTTGAAGCTAATCCTTCTACTTCGCATTGATTTGAAGCTAAATCAAGTTTATCGCATTGATATTGTGGCTAACTTGTTTGATAGTCTGCATTTGATGCCATATCACTTATATCCCAAGTGTTTGAAGCTAAATTATTTGTTAAGCATTGATTTGAAGGTAAACCTTCTACATCGCATTGATTTGAAGCTAAATCATGAGTTTCGCATGGATTAGAAACTAACTCGTTTGATTCGCCTGCATTTGAAGCTATATCATTTATATCGCAAGTATTTGAAGCTAAATCGTTTGTGTTGCATGGATTTTAAGCTAATCCTTCTACTTCGCATTGATTTGAAGCTAAATCAAGTTTATCGCATGAATTTTGAAGCTAACTCGGTTGATCGTCTGCATTTAAAGCTATATCATTTATATCCCAAGTGTTTGAAGCTAAATCATTTGTTAAGCATGGATTTGAAGGTAAAGCTTCTACATCGCATTGATTTGAAGCTAAATCATGAGTTTCGCATGGATTAGAAGCTAACTCGTTTGATCGTCTGCATTTGAAGCTATACCACTTATATCCCAAGTGTTTGAAGCTAAATAATTTGTTTCGCATGGATTTGAAGCTGAACCTACTACATCGCATTCATTTTCAGCTAAATCAAGTGCATGGCATGGATTTGAAGATAACTCAATTGTTTCTTCTGCATTTGAAGCTATATCACTTATATCGCAAGTGTCAGAATCTAAGTCACTTGTTTCGCGTGGACTTGAAGCTAACTCGTTTGATCGTCTGCATTTGAAGCTATATCACTTATATCCCAAGTGTCTGAAGCTAAATCATTTGTTGTGCATGGATTTGAAGGTAAACCTTCTACATCGCATTGATTTGAAGCTAAATCATGAGTTTCGCATGGATTAGATGCTAACTCGTTTGTTAGGCATGCATTTGAAGCTATATCATTTATATCGCAAGTATTTGAAGCTAAATCATTTGTGTTGCATGGATTTGAAGCTAATCCTTCTACTACGCATGGATTTGAAGCTAAATCAAGTTTATCGCATGGATTTTGAAGCTAACTCGTTTGATCGTCTGCATTTGAAGCTATATCATTTAAATCGCAAGTATTTGAAGCTAAATCATTTTTTAAGCATGGATTTGAAGGTAAACCTTCTACATCGCATTGATTTGAAGCTAAATCACGTGTTTCGCATGGATTAGAAGCTAACACATTTATTTCGCCTGCATTTGAAGCTATATCATTTATATCGCAAGTATTTGAAGCTAAATCATTTGTTAAGCATGGATTTGAAGGTAAACCTTCTACTTCGCATTGATTTGAAGGTAAACCTTCTACTTCGCATTGATTTGAAGCTAAATCAAGTTTATCGCATGGATTTTGAAGCTAACTCGTTTGATCGTCTGCATTTGAAGCTATATCACTTATATCCCAAGTGTTTGAAGCTAAATTATTTGTTAAGCATGGATTTGAAGGTAAATCTTCAACATAGCATTGATTTGAAGCTAAATCATGAGTTTCGCATGGATTAGAAGCTAACACTTTTGTTTCTCCTGCATTTGAAGCTATATCATTTATATCGCAAGTATTTGAAGCTAAATCATTTGTGTTGCATGGATTTGAAGGTAATCCTTCTACATCGCATTGATTTGAAGCTAAATCATGAGTTTCGCATGGATTAGAAGCTAACTCGTTTGTTTCGCCTGCATTTGAAGCTATATCATTTATATCGCAAGTATTTGAAGCTAAATCATTTGTGTTGCATGGATTTGAAGCTCACCCTTCTACATCGCATTGATTTTCAGCTAAATCAAGTGAATGGCATGGATTTGAAGATAACTCGTTTGTTTCTTCTGCATTTGAAGCTATATCACTTATATCGCAAGTGTCTGAAGATAAATCATTTGTGTTACATGGATTTGAAGCTAATCCTTCTACTACGCATGGATTTGAAGCTAAATCAAGTTTATCGCATGAATTTAGAAGCTAACTCGTTTGATCGTCTGCATTTGAAGCTATATCACTTATATCCCAAGTGTTTGAAGCTAAATCACTTGTTTCGCGTGGACTTGAAGCTAACTCGTTTGATCGTCTGCATTTGAAGCTAAATCACTTATATCCCAAGTGTCTGAAGCTAAATCATTTGTTGTGCATGGATTTGAAGGTAAACCTTCTACATCGCATTGATTTGAAGCTAAATCAAGTGCATGGCATGGATTTGAAGATAACTCAATTGTTTCTTCTGCATTTGAAGCTATATCACTTATATCCCAAGTGTCTGAAGCTAAATCATTTGTTGTGCATGGATTTGAAGGTAAACCTTCTACATCGCATTGATTTGAAGCTAAATCATGAGTTTCGCATGGATTAGAAGCTAACTCGTTTGTTAGGCCTGCATTTGAAGCTATATCATTTATATCGCAAGTATTTGAAGCTAAATCATTTGTGTTGCATGGATTTGAAGCTAATCCTTCTACTACGCATGGATTTGAAGCTAAATCAAGTTTATCGCATGGATTTTGAAGCTAACTCGTTTGATCGTCTGCATTTGAAGCTATATCACTTATATGCCAAGTGTTTGAAGCTAAATTATTTGTTAAGCATTGATTTGAAGGTAAACCTTCTACATCGCATTGATTTGAAGCTAAATCATGAATTTCGCATGGATTAGAAACTAACTCGTTTGATTCGCCTGCATTTGAAGCTATATCATTTATATCGCAAGTATTTGAAGCTAAATCATTTGTGTTGCATGGATTTGAAGCTAATCCTTCTACTTCGCATTGATTTGAAGCTAAATCAAGTTTATCGCATTGATATTGTCGCTAACTTGTTTGATAGTCTGCATTTGATGCCATATCACTTATATCCCAAGTGTTTGAAGCTAAATCATTTTTTAAGCATGGATTTGAAGGTAAACCTTCTACATCGCATTGATTTGAAGCTAAATCATGAGTTTCGCATGGATTACAAGCTAACACGTTTGTTTCGCCAGCATTTGAAGCTATATCATTTATATCGCAAGTATTTGAAGCTAAATCATTTGTTAAGCATGGATTTGAAGGTAAAGCTTCTACATCGCATTGATTTGAAGCTAAATCATGAGTTTCGCATGGATTAGAAGCTAACTCGTTTGATCGTCTGCATTTGAAGCTATACCACTTATATCCCAAGTGTTTGAAGCTAAATAATTTGTTTCGCATGGATTTGAAGGTAAACCTTCTACATCGCATTGATTTGAAGCTAAATCAAGTGCATGGCATGGATTTGAAGATAACTCAATTGTTTCTTCTGCATTTGAAGCTATATCACTTATATCGCAAGTGTCTGAAGCTAAGTCACTTGTTTCGCGTGGACTTGAAGCTAACTCGTTTGATCGTCTGCATTTGAAGCTAAATCACTTATATCCAAAGTGTCTGAAGCTAAATCATTTGTTGTGCATGGATATGAAGGTAAACCTTCTACATCGCATTGATTTGAAGCTAAATCATGAGTTTCGCATGGATTAGGAACTAACTCGTTTGATTCGCCAGCATTTGAAGCTATATCATTTATATCGCAAGTATTTGAAGCTAAATCATCTTTGTTGCATGGATTTGAAGCTCATCCTTCTACTTCGCATTGATTTGAAGCTGAATCAAGTTTATCGCATGAATTTTGAAGCTAACTCGTTTGATCGTCTGCATTTGAAGCTATATCACTTATATCCCAAGTGTTTGAAGCTAAATCATTTGTTAAGCATGGATTTGAAGGTAAACCTTCTACATTGCATTGATTTGAAGCTAAATCAAGTTTATCGCATGGATTTTGAAACTAACTCGTTTGATCGTCTGCATTTGAAGCTATATCACTTATATCCCAAGTGTCTGAAGCTAAATCATTTGTTGTGCATGGATACGAAGGTAAACCTTCTACATCGCATTGATTTGAAGCTAAATCATGAGTTTCGCATGGATTAGGAACTAACTCGTTTGATTCGCCAGCATTTGAAGCTATATCATTTATATCGCAACTTTGAAGCTAAATCATTTGTGTTGCATGGATTTTAAGCTAATCCTTCTACTTCGCATTGATTTGAAGCTAAATCAAGTTTATCGCATGAATTTTGAAGCTAACTCGGTTGATCGTCTGCATTTAAAGCTATATCATTTATATCCCAAGTGTTTGAAGCTAAATCATTTGTTAAGCATGGATTTGAAGGTAAAGCTTCTACATCGCATTGATTTGAAGCTAAATCGTGAGTTTCGCATGGATTAGGAGCTAACTCGTTTGATCGTCTGCATTTGAAGCTATACCACTTATATCCCAAGTGTTTGAAGCTAAATAATTTGTTTCGGATGGATTTGAAGGTAAACCTTCTACATCGCATTGATTTGAAGCTAAATCAAGTGCATGGCATGGATTTGAAGATAACTCAATTGTTTCTTCTGCATTTGAAGCTATATCACTTATATCGCAAGTGTCTGAAGCTAAGTCACTTGTTTCGCGTGGACTTGAAGCTAACTCGTTTGATCGTCTGCATTTGAAGCTATATCACTTATATCCCAAGTGTCTGAAGCTAAATCATTTGTTGTGCATGGATTTGAAGGTAATCCTTCTACATCGCATTGATTTGAAGCTAAATCATGAGTTTCGCATGGATTAGAAGCTAACTCGTTTGTTAGGCCTGCATTTGAAGCTATATCATTTATATCGCAAGTATTTGAAGCTAAATCATTTGTGTTGCATGGATTTGAAGCTAATCCTTCTACTACGCATGGATTTGAAGCTAAATCAAGTTTATCGCATGGATTTTGAAGCTAACTCGTTTGATCGTCTGCATTTGAAGCTATATCACTTATATGCCAAATGTTTGAAGCTAAATTATTTGTTAAGCATTGATTTGAAGGTAAACCTTCTACATCGCATTGATTTGAAGCTAAATCATGAGTTTCGCATGGATTAGAAACTAACTCGTTTGATTCGCCTGCATTTGAAGCTATATCATTTATATCGCAAGTATTTGAAGCTGAATCATTTGTGTTGCATGGATTTGAAGCTAATCCTTCTACTTCGCATTGATTTGAAGCTAAATCAAGTTTATCGCATTGATATTGTGGCTAACTTGTTTGATAGTCTGCATTTGATGCCATATCACTTATATCCCAAGTGTTTGAAGCTAAATCATTTTTTAAGCATGGATTTGAAGGTAAACCTTCTACATCGCATTGATTTGAAGCTAAATCATGAGTTTCGCATGGATTAGAAGCTAACACGTTTGTTTCGCCTGCATTTGAAGCTATATCATTTATATCGCAAGTATTTGAAGCTAAATCGTTTGTGTTGCATTGATTTTAAGCTAATCCTTCTACTTCGCATTGATTTGAAGCTAAATCAAGTTTATCGCATGAATTTTGAAGCTAACTCGGTTGATCGTCTGCATTTAAAGCTATATCATTTATATCCCAAGTGTTTGAAGCTAAATCATTTGTTAAGCTTGGATTTGAAGGTAAACCTTCTACATCGCATTGATTTGAAGCTAAATCATGAGTTTCGCATGGATTAGAAACTAACTCGTTTGATTCGCCTGCATTTGAAGCTATATCATTTATATCGCAAGTATTTGAAGCTAAATCATTTGTGTTGCATGGATTTGAAGCTAATCCTTCTACTTCGCATTGATTTGAAGCTAAATCAAGTTTATCGCATTGATATTGTGGCTAACTTGTTTGATAGTCTGCATTTGATGCCATATCACTTATATCCCAAGTGTTTGAAGCTAAATTATTTGTTAAGCATTGATTTGAAGGTAAACCTTCTACATCGCATTGATTTGAAGCTAAATCATGAGTTTCGCATGGATTAGAAACTAACTCGTTTGATTCGCCTGCATTTGAAGCTATATCATTTATATCGCAAGTATTTGAAGCTAAATCGTTTGTGTTGCATGGATTTTAAGCTAATCCTTCTACTTCGCATTGATTTGAAGCTAAATCAAGTTTATCGCATGAATTTTGAAGCTAACTCGGTTGATCGTCTGCATTTAAAGCTATATCATTTATATCCCAAGTGTTTGAAGCTAAATCATTTGTTAAGCATGGATTTGAAGGTAAAGCTTCTACATCGCATTGATTTGAAGCTAAATCATGAGTTTCGCATGGATTAGAAGCTAACTCGTTTGATCGTCTGCATTTGAAGCTATACCACTTATATCCCAAGTGTTTGAAGCTAAATAATTTGTTTCGCATGGATTTGAAGCTGAACCTACTACATCGCATTCATTTTCAGCTAAATCAAGTGCATGGCATGGATTTGAAGATAACTCAATTGTTTCTTCTGCATTTGAAGCTATATCACTTATATCGCAAGTGTCAGAATCTAAGTCACTTGTTTCGCGTGGACTTGAAGCTAACTCGTTTGATCGTCTGCATTTGAAGCTATATCACTTATATCCCAAGTGTCTGAAGCTAAATCATTTGTTGTGCATGGATTTGAAGGTAAACCTTCTACATCGCATTGATTTGAAGCTAAATCATGAGTTTCGCATGGATTAGATGCTAACTCGTTTGTTAGGCATGCATTTGAAGCTATATCATTTATATCGCAAGTATTTGAAGCTAAATCATTTGTGTTGCATGGATTTGAAGCTAATCCTTCTACTACGCATGGATTTGAAGCTAAATCAAGTTTATCGCATGGATTTTGAAGCTAACTCGTTTGATCGTCTGCATTTGAAGCTATATCATTTAAATCGCAAGTATTTGAAGCTAAATCATTTTTTAAGCATGGATTTGAAGGTAAACCTTCTACATCGCATTGATTTGAAGCTAAATCACGTGTTTCGCATGGATTAGAAGCTAACACATTTATTTCGCCTGCATTTGAAGCTATATCATTTATATCGCAAGTATTTGAAGCTAAATCATTTGTTAAGCATGGATTTGAAGGTAAACCTTCTACTTCGCATTGATTTGAAGGTAAACCTTCTACTTCGCATTGATTTGAAGCTAAATCAAGTTTATCGCATGGATTTTGAAGCTAACTCGTTTGATCGTCTGCATTTGAAGCTATATCACTTATATCCCAAGTGTTTGAAGCTAAATTATTTGTTAAGCATGGATTTGAAGGTAAATCTTCAACATAGCATTGATTTGAAGCTAAATCATGAGTTTCGCATGGATTAGAAGCTAACACTTTTGTTTCTCCTGCATTTGAAGCTATATCATTTATATCGCAAGTATTTGAAGCTAAATCATTTGTGTTGCATGGATTTGAAGGTAATCCTTCTACATCGCATTGATTTGAAGCTAAATCATGAGTTTCGCATGGATTAGAAGCTAACTCGTTTGTTTCGCCTGCATTTGAAGCTATATCATTTATATCGCAAGTATTTGAAGCTAAATCATTTGTGTTGCATGGATTTGAAGCTCACCCTTCTACATCGCATTGATTTTCAGCTAAATCAAGTGAATGGCATGGATTTGAAGATAACTCGTTTGTTTCTTCTGCATTTGAAGCTATATCACTTATATCGCAAGTGTCTGAAGCTAAATCATTTGTGTTACATGGATTTGAAGCTAATCCTTCTACTACGCATGGATTTGAAGCTAAATCAAGTTTATCGCATGAATTTAGAAGCTAACTCGTTTGATCGTCTGCATTTGAAGCTATATCACTTATATCCCAAGTGTTTGAAGCTAAATCACTTGTTTCGCGTGGACTTGAAGCTAACTCGTTTGATCGTCTGCATTTGAAGCTAAATCACTTATATCCCAAGTGTCTGAAGCTAAATCATTTGTTGTGCATGGATTTGAAGGTAAACCTTCTACATCGCATTGATTTGAAGCTAAATCATGAGTTTCGCATGGATTAGAAGCTAACACGTTTGTTTCGCCTGCATTTGAAGCTATATCATTTATATCGCAAGTATTTGAAGCTAAATCATCTTTGTTGCATGGATTTGAAGCTCATCCTTCTACATCGCATTGATTTTCAGCTAAATCAAGTGCATGGCATGGATTTGAAGATAACTCGTTTGTTTCTTCTGCATTTGAAGCCATATCACTTATATCGCAAGTGTCTGAAGCTAAATCATTTGTTAAGCATGGATTTGAAGGTAAACCTTCTACATTGCATTGATTTGAAGCTAAATCAAGTTTATCGCATGGATTTTGAAGCTAACTCGTTTGATCGTCTGCATTTGAAGCTATATCACTTATATCCCAAGTGTCTGAAGCTAAATCATTTGTGTTGCATGGATTTGAAGCTAATCCTTCTACTACGCATGGATTTGAAGCTAAATCAAGTTTATCGCATGGATTTTGAAGCTAACTCGTTTGATCGTCTGCATTTGAAGCTATATCACTTATATGCCAAGTGTTTGAAGCTAAATCATTTGTTAAGCATGGATTTGAAGGTAAACCTTCTACATCGCATTGATTTGAAGCTAAATCATGAGTTTCGCATGGATTAGAAGCTAACACGTTTGTTTCGCCTGCATTTGAAGCTATATCATTTATATCGCAAGTATTTGAAGCTAAATCATTTGTGTTGCATGGATTTGAAGCTAATCCTTCTACTTCGCATTGATTTGATGCTAAATCAAGTTTATCGCATTGATATTGTCGCTAACTTGTTTGATAGTCTGCATTTGATGCCATATCACTTATATCCCAAGTGTTTGAAGCTAAATCATTTTTTAAGCATGGATTTGAAGGTAAACCTTCTACATCGCATTGATTTGAAGCTAAATCATGAGTTTCGCATGGATTACAAGCTAACACGTTTGTTTCGCCAGCATTTGAAGCTATATCATTTATATCGCAAGTATTTGAAGCTAAATCATTTGTTAAGCATGGATTTGAAGGTAAAGCTTCTACATCGCATTGATTTGAAGCTAAATCATGAGTTTCGCATGGATTAGAAGCTAACTCGTTTGATCGTCTGCATTTGAAGCTATACCACTTATATCCCAAGTGTTTGAAGCTAAATAATTTGTTTCGCATGGATTTGAAGCTGAACCTACTACATCGCATTGATTTGAAGCTAAATCAAGTGCATGGCATGGATTTGAAGATAACTCAATTGTTTCTTCTGCATTTGAAGCTATATCACTTATATCGCAAGTGTCAGAATCTAAGTCACTTGTTTCGCGTGGACTTGAAGCTAACTCGTTTGATCGTCTGCATTTGAAGCTATATCACTTATATCCCAAGTGTCTGAAGCTAAATCATTTGTTGTGCATGGATTTGAAGGTAAACCTTCTACATCGCATTGATTTGAAGCTAAATCATGAGTTTCGCATGGATTAGATGCTAACTCGTTTGTTAGGCATGCATTTGAAGCTATATCATTTATATCGCAAGTATTTGAAGCTAAATCATTTGTGTTGCATGGATTTGAAGCTAATCCTTCTACTACGCATGGATTTGAAGCTAAATCAAGTTTATCGCATGGATTTTGAAGCTAACTCGTTTGATCGTCTGCATTTGAAGCTATATCATTTAAATCGCAAGTATTTGAAGCTAAATCATTTTTTAAGCATGGATTTGAAGGTAAACCTTCTACATCGCATTGATTTGAAGCTAAATCACGTGTTTCGCATGGATTAGAAGCTAACACATTTATTTCGCCTGCATTTGAAGCTATATCATTTATATCGCAAGTATTTGAAGCTAAATCATTTGTTAAGCATGGATTTGAAGGTAAACCTTCTACTTCGCATTGATTTGAAGGTAAACCTTCTACTTCGCATTGATTTGAAGCTAAATCAAGTTTATCGCATGGATTTTGAAGCTAACTCGTTTGATCGTCTGCATTTGAAGCTATATCACTTATATCCCAAGTGTTTGAAGCTAAATTATTTGTTAAGCATGGATTTGAAGGTAAATCTTCAACATAGCATTGATTTGAAGCTAAATCATGAGTTTCGCATGGATTAGAAGCTAACACTTTTGTTTCTCCTGCATTTGAAGCTATATCATTTATATCGCAAGTATTTGAAGCTAAATCATTTGTGTTGCATGGATTTGAAGGTAATCCTTCTACATCGCATTGATTTGAAGCTAAATCATGAGTTTCGCATGGATTAGAAGCTAACTCGTTTGTTTCGCCTGCATTTGAAGCTATATCATTTATATCGCAAGTATTTGAAGCTAAATCATTTGTGTTGCATGGATTTGAAGCTCACCCTTCTACATCGCATTGATTTTCAGCTAAATCAAGTGAATGGCATGGATTTGAAGATAACTCGTTTGTTTCTTCTGCATTTGAAGCTATATCACTTATATCGCAAGTGTCTGAAGCTAAATCATTTGTGTTACATGGATTTGAAGCTAATCCTTCTACTACGCATGGATTTGAAGCTAAATCAAGTTTATCGCATGAATTTAGAAGCTAACTCGTTTGATCGTCTGCATTTGAAGCTATATCACTTATATCCCAAGTGTTTGAAGCTAAATCACTTGTTTCGCGTGGACTTGAAGCTAACTCGTTTGATCGTCTGCATTTGAAGCTAAATCACTTATATCCCAAGTGTCTGAAGCTAAATCATTTGTTGTGCATGGATTTGAAGGTAAACCTTCTACATCGCATTGATTTGAAGCTAAATCATGAGTTTCGCATGGATTAGAAGCTAACACGTTTGTTTCGCCTGCATTTGAAGCTATATCATTTATATCGCAAGTATTTGAAGCTAAATCATCTTTGTTGCATGGATTTGAAGCTCATCCTTCTACATCGCATTGATTTTCAGCTAAATCAAGTGCATGGCATGGATTTGAAGATAACTCGTTTGTTTCTTCTGCATTTGAAGCCATATCACTTATATCGCAAGTGTCTGAAGCTAAATCATTTGTTAAGCATGGATTTGAAGGTAAACCTTCTACATTGCATTGATTTGAAGCTAAATCAAGTTTATCGCATGGATTTTGAAGCTAACTCGTTTGATCGTCTGCATTTGAAGCTATATCACTTATATCCCAAGTGTCTGAAGCTAAATCATTTGTGTTGCATGGATTTGAAGCTAATCCTTCTACTACGCATGGATTTGAAGCTAAATCAAGTTTATCGCATGGATTTTGAAGCTAACTCGTTTGATCGTCTGCATTTGAAGCTATATCACTTATATGCCAAGTGTTTGAAGCTAAATCATTTGTTAAGCATGGATTTGAAGGTAAACCTTCTACATCGCATTGATTTGAAGCTAAATCATGAGTTTCGCATGGATTAGAAGCTAACACGTTTGTTTCGCCTGCATTTGAAGCTATATCATTTATATCGCAAGTATTTGAAGCTAAATCATTTGTGTTGCATGGATTTGAAGCTAATCCTTCTACTTCGCATTGATTTGATGCTAAATCAAGTTTATCGCATTGATATTGTCGCTAACTTGTTTGATAGTCTGCATTTGATGCCATATCACTTATATCCCAAGTGTTTGAAGCTAAATCATTTTTTAAGCATGGATTTGAAGGTAAACCTTCTACATCGCATTGATTTGAAGCTAAATCATGAGTTTCGCATGGATTACAAGCTAACACGTTTGTTTCGCCAGCATTTGAAGCTATATCATTTATATCGCAAGTATTTGAAGCTAAATCATTTGTTAAGCATGGATTTGAAGGTAAAGCTTCTACATCGCATTGATTTGAAGCTAAATCATGAGTTTCGCATGGATTAGAAGCTAACTCGTTTGATCGTCTGCATTTGAAGCTATACCACTTATATCCCAAGTGTTTGAAGCTAAATAATTTGTTTCGCATGGATTTGAAGGTAAACCTTCTACATCGCATTGATTTGAAGCTAAATCAAGTGCATGGCATGGATTTGAAGATAACTCAATTGTTTCTTCTGCATTTGAAGCTATATCACTTATATCGCAAGTGTCTGAAGCTAAGTCACTTGTTTCGCGTGGACTTGAAGCTAACTCGTTTGATCGTCTGCATTTGAAGCTATATCACTTATATCCCAAGTGTCTGAAGCTAAATCATTTGTTGTGCATGGATATGAAGGTAAACCTTCTACATCGCATTGATTTGAAGCTAAATCATGAGTTTCGCATGGATTAGGAACTAACTCGTTTGATTCGCCAGCATTTGAAGCTATATCATTTATATCGCAACTTTGAAGCTAAATCATTTGTGTTGCATGGATTTTAAGCTAATCCTTCTACTTCGCATTGATTTGAAGCTAAATCAAGTTTATCGCATGAATTTTGAAGCTAACTCGGTTGATCGTCTGCATTTAAAGCTATATCATTTATATCCCAAGTGTTTGAAGCTAAATCATTTGTTAAGCATGGATTTGAAGGTAAAGCTTCTACATCGCATTGATTTGAAGCTAAATCATGAGTTTCGCATGGATTAGAAACTAACTCGTTTGATTCGCCTGCATTTGAAGCTATATCATTTATATCGCAAGTATTTGAAGCTAAATCATTTGTGTTGCATGGATTTGAAGCTAATCCTTCTACTACGCATGGATTTGAAGCTAAATCAAGTTTATCGCATGGATTTTGAAGCTAACTCGTTTGATCGTCTGCATTTGAAGCTATATCACTTATATGCCAAATGTTTGAAGCTAAATTATTTGTTAAGCATTGATTTGAAGGTAAACCTTCTACATCGCATTGATTTGAAGCTAAATCATGAGTTTCGCATGGATTAGAAACTAACTCGTTTGATTCGCCTGCATTTGAAGCTATATCATTTATATCGCAAGTATTTGAAGCTAAATCATTTGTGTTGCATGGATTTGAAGCTAATCCTTCTACTTCGCATTGATTTGAAGCTAAATCAAGTTTATCGCATTGATATTGTGGCTAACTTGTTTGATAGTCTGCATTTGATGCCATATCACTTATATCCCAAGTGTTTGAAGCTAAATCATTTTTTAAGCATGGATTTGAAGGTAAACCTTCTACATCGCATTGATTTGAAGCTAAATCATGAGTTTCGCATGGATTAGAAGCTAACACGTTTGTTTCGCCTGCATTTGAAGCTATATCATTTATATCGCAAGTATTTGAAGCTAAATCGTTTGTGTTGCATTGATTTTAAGCTAATCCTTCTACTTCGCATTGATTTGAAGCTAAATCAAGTTTATCGCATGAATTTTGAAGCTAACTCGGTTGATCGTCTGCATTTAAAGCTATATCATTTATATCCCAAGTGTTTGAAGCTAAATCATTTGTTAAGCATGGATTTGAAGGTAAAGCTTCTACATCGCATTGATTTGAAGCTAAATCATGAGTTTCGCATGGATTAGAAGCTAACTCGTTTGATCGTCTGCATTTGAAGCTATACCACTTATATCCCAAGTGTTTGAAGCTAAATAATTTGTTTCGCATGGATTTGAAGCTGAACCTACTACATCGCATTCATTTTCAGCTAAATCAAGTGCATGGCATGGATTTGAAGATAACTCAATTGTTTCTTCTGCATTTGAAGCTATATCACTTATATCGCAAGTGTCAGAATCTAAGTCACTTGTTTCGCGTGCACTTGAAGCTAACTCGTTTGATCGTCTGCATTTGAAGCTATATCGCTTATATCCCAAGTGTCTGAAGCTAAATCATTTGTTGTGCATGGATTTGAAGGTAAACCTTCTACATCGCATTGATTTGAAGCTAAATCATGAGTTTCGCATGGATTAGAAGCTAACTCGTTTGTTAGGCATGCATTTGAAGCTATATCATTTATATCGCAAGTATTTGAAGCTAAATCATTTGTGTTGCATGGATTTGAAGCTAATCCTTCTACTACGCATGGATTTGAAGCTAAATCAAGTTTATCGCATGGATTTTGAAGCTAACTCGTTTGATCGTCTGCATTTGAAGCTATATCATTTAAGTCGCAAGTATTTGAAGCTAAATCATTTTTTAAGCATGGATTTGAAGGTAAACCTTCTACATCGCATTGATTTGAAGCTAAATCACGTGTTTCGCATGGATTAGAAGCTAACACATTTATTTCGCCTGCATTTGAAGCTATATCATTTATATCGCAAGTATTTGAAGCTAAATCATTTGTTAAGCATGGATTTGAAGGTAAACCTTCTACTTCGCATTGATTTGAAGCTAAATCAAGTTTATCGCATGGATTTTGAAGCTAACTCGTTTGATCGTCTGCATTTGAAGCTATATCACTTATATCCCAAGTGTTTGAAGCTAAATTATTTGTTAAGCATGGATTTGAAGGTAAATCTTCAACATAGCATTGATTTGAAGCTAAATCATGAGTTTCGCATGGATTAGAAGCTAACACTTTTGTTTCTCCTGCATTTGAAGCTATATCATTTATATCGCAAGTATTTGAAGCTAAATCATTTGTGTTGCATGGATTTGAAGGTAAACCTTCTACATCGCATTGATTTGAAGCTAAATCATGAGTTTCGCATGGATTAGAAGCTAACTCGTTTGTTTCGCCAGCATTTGAAGCTATATCATTTATATCGCAAGTATTTGAAGCTAAATCATTTGTGTTGCATGGATTTGAAGCTCACCCTTCTACATCGCATTGATTTTCAGCTAAATCAAGTGCATGGCATGGATTTGAAGATAACTCGTTTGTTTCTTCTGCATTTGAAGCTATATCACTTATATCGCAAGTGTCTGAAGCTAAATCACTTGTTTCGCGTGGACTTGAAGCTAACTCGTTTGATCGTCTGCATTTGAAGCTAAATCACTTATATCCCAAGTGTCTGAAGCTAAATCATTTGTTGTGCATGGATTTGAAGGTAAACCTTATACATCGCATTGATTTGAAGCTAAATCATGAGTTTCGCATGGATTAGAAGCTAACACGTTTGTTTCGCCTGCATTTGAAGCTATATCATTTATATCGCAAGTATTTGAAGCTAAATCATCTTTGTTGCATGGATTTGAAGCTCATCCTTCTACATCGCATTGATTTTCAGCTAAATCAAGTGCATGGCATGGATTTGAAGATAACTCGTTTGTTTCTTCTGCATTTGAAGCCATATCACTTATATCGCAAGTGTCTGAAGCTAAATCACTTGTTTCGCGTGGACTTGAAGCTAACTCGTTTGATCGTCTGCATTTGAAGCTAAATCACTTATATCCCAAGTGTCTGAAGCTAAATCATTTGTTGTGCATGGATTTGAAGGTAAACCTTCTACATCGCATTGATTTGAAGCTAAATCATGAGATTCGCATGGATTAGAAGCTAACACGTTTGTTTCGCCTGCATTTGAAGCTATATCATTTATATCGCAAGTATTTGAAGCTAAATCATCTTTGTTGCATGGATTTGAAGCTCATCCTTCTACTTCGCATTGATTTGAAGCTAAATCAAGTTTATCGCATGAATTTAGAAGCTAACTCGTTTGATCGTCTGCATTTGAAGCTATATCACTTATATCCCAAGTGTTTGAAGCTAAATCATTTGTTAAGCATGGATTTGAAGGTAAACCTTCTACATTGCATTGATTTGAAGCTAAATCAAGTTTATCGCATGGATTTTGAAGCTAACTCGTTTGATCGTCTGCATTTGAAGCTATATCACTTATATCCCAAGTGTCTGAAGCTAAATCATTTGTTGTGCATGGATTTGAAGGTAAACCTTCTACATCGCATTGATTTGAAGCTAAATCATGCGTTTCGCATGGATTAGAAGCTAACACGTTTGTTTCGCCTGCATTTGAAGCTATATCATTTATATCGCAAGTATTTGAAGCTAAATCATTTGTGTTGCATGGATTTTAAGCTAATCCTTCTACTTCGCATTGATTTGAAGCTAAATCAAGTTTATCGCATGAATTTTGAAGCTAACTCGGTTGAACGTCTGCATTTAAAGCTATATCATTTATATCCCAAGTGTTTGAAGCTAAATCATTTGTTAAGCATGGATTTGAAGGTAAAGCTTCTACATCGCATTGATTTGAAGCTAAATCATGAGTTTCGCATGGATTAGGAGCTAACTCGTTAGATCGTCTGCATTTGAAGCTATACCACTTATATCCCAAGTCTTTGAAGCTAAATAATTTGTTTCGCATGGATTTGAAGGTAAACCTTCTACATTGCATTGATTTGAAGCTAAATCAAGTGCATGGCATGGATTAGAAGATAACTCAATTGTTTCTTCTGCATTTGAAGCTATATCACTTATATCCCAAGTGTCTGAAGCTAAATCATTTTTTTGTGCATGGATTTGAAGGTAAACCTTCTACATCGCATTGATTTGAAGCTAAATCATGAGTTTCGCATGGATTAGAAGCTAACTCGTTTGTTAGGCCTGCATTTGAAGCTATATCATTTATATCGCAAGTATTTGAAGCTAAATCATTTGTGTTGCATGGATTTGAAGCTAATCCTCCTACTACGCATGGATCTGAAGCTAAATCAAGTTTATCGCATGGATTTTGAAGCTAACTCGTTTGATCGTCTGCATTTGAAGCTATATCACTTATATGCCAAATGTTTGAAGCTAAATTATTTGTTAAGCATTGATTTGAAGGTATACCTTCTACATCGCATTGATTTGAAGCTAAATCATGAGTTTCGCATGGATTAGAAACTAACTCGTTTGATTCGCCTGCATTTGAAGCTATATCATTTATATCGCAAGTATTTGAAGCTAAATCATTTGTTAAGCATGGATTTGAAGGTAAACCTTCTACATCGCATTGATTTGAAGCTAAATCATGAGTTTCGCATGGATTAGAAGCTAACTCGTTTGATCGTCTGCATTTGAAGCTATACCACTTATATCCCAAGTGTTTGAAGCTAAATAATTTGTTTCGCATGGATTTGAAGGTAAACCTTCTACATCGCATTGATTTGAAGCTAAATCAAGTGCATGGCATGGATTTGAAGATAACTCAATTGTTTCTTCTGCATTTGAAGCTATATCACTTATATCGCAAGTGTCTGAAGCTAAGTCACTTGTTTCGCGTGGACTTGAAGCTAACTCGTTTGATCGTCTGCATTTGAAGCTAAATCACTTATATCCAAAGTGTCTGAAGCTAAATCATTTGTTGTGCATGGATTTGAAGGTAAACCTTCTACATCGCATTGATTTGAAGCTAAATCATGAGTTTCGCATGGATTAGAAGCTAACACGTTTGTTTCGCCTGCATTTGAAGCTATATCATTTATATCGCAAGCATTTGAAGCTAAATCATCTTTGTTGCATGGATTTGAAGCTCATCCTTCTACTTCGCATTGATTTGAAGCTAAATCAAGTTTATCGCATGGATTTTGAAGCTAACTCGTTTGATCGTCTGCATTTGAAGCTATATCACTTATATCCCAAGTGTCTGAAGCTAAATCATTTGTTGTGCATGGATTTGAAGGTAAACCTTCTACATCGCATTGATTTGAAGCTAAATCATGAGTTTCGCATGGATTAGAAGCTAACACGTTTGTTTCGCCTGCATTTGAAGCTATATCATTTATATCGCAAGTATTTGAAGCTAAATCATTTGTGTTGCATGGATTTTAAGCTAATCCTTCTACTTCGCATTGATTTGAAGCTAAATCAAGTTTATCGCATGAATTTTGAAGCTAACTCGTTTGATCGTCTGCATTTAAAGCTATATCATTTATATCCCAAGTGTTTGAAGCTAAATCATTTGTTAAGCATGGATTTGAAGGTAAAGCTTCTACATCGCATTGATTTGAAGCTAAATCATGAGTTTCGCATGGATTAGGAGCTAACTCGTTTGATCGTCTGCATTTGAAGCTATACCACTTATATCCCAAGTGTTTGAAGCTAAATAATTTGTTTCGCATGGATTTGAAGGTAAACCTTCTACATCGCATTGATTTGAAGCTAAATCAAGTGCATGGCATGGATTTGAAGATAACTCAATTGTTTCTTCTGCATTTGAAGCTATATCACTTATATCGCAAGTGTCTGAAGCTAAGTCACTTGTTTCGCGTGGACTTGAAGCTAACTCGTTTGATCGTCTGCATTTGAAGCTATATCACTTATATCACAAGTGTCTGAAGCTAAATCATTTGTTGTGCTTGGATTTGAACGTAAACCTTCTACATCGCATTGATTTGAAGCTAAATCATGAGTTTCGCATGGATTAGAAACTAACTCGTTTGATTCGCCTGCATTTGAAGCTATATCATTTATATCGCAAGTATTTGAAGCTAAATCATTTGTGTTGCATGGATTTGAAGCTAATCCTTCTACTTCGCATTGATTTGAAGCTAAATCAAGTTTATTGCATTGATATTGTGGCTAACTTGTTTGATAGTCTGCATTTGATGCCATATCAGTTATATCCCAAGTGTTTGAAGCTAAATCATTTTTTAAGCATGGATTTGAAGGTAAACCTTCTACATCGCATTGATTTGAAGCTAAATCATGAGTTTCGCATGGATTAGAAGCTAACACGTTTGTTTCGCCTGCATTTGAAGCTATATCATTTATATCGCAAGTATTTGAAGCTAAATCGTTTGTGTTGCATGGATTTTAAGCTAATCCTTCTACTTCGCATTGATTTGAAGCTAAATCAAGTTTATCGCATGAATTTTGAAGCTAACTCGGTTCATCGTCTGCATTTAAAGCTATATCATTTATATCCCAAGTGTTTGAAGCTAAATCATTTGTTAAGCATGGATTTGAAGGTAAAGCTTCTACATCGCATTGATTTGAAGCTAAATCATGAGTTTCGCATGGATTAGAAGCTAACTCGTTTGATCGTCTGCATTTGAAGCTATACCACTTATATCCCAAGTGTTTGAAGCTAAATCATTTGTTTCGCATGGATTTGAAGCTGAACCTACTACATCGCATTCATTTTCGGCTAAATCAAGTGCATGGCATGGATTTGAAGATAACTCAATTGTTTCTTCTGCATTTGAAGCTATATCACTTATATCCCAAGTGTCTGAAGCTAAATCATTTGTTGTGCATGGATTTGAAGGTAAACCTTCTACATCGCATTGATTTGAAGCTAAATCATGAGTTTCGCATGGATTAGAAGCTAACTCGTTTGTTAGGCATGCATTTGAAGCTATATCATTTATATCGCAAGTATTTGAAGCTAAATCATTTGTGTTGCATGGATTTGAAGCTAATCCTTCTACTACGCATGGATTTGAAGGTAAATCAAGTTTATCGCATGGATTTTGAAGCTAACTCGTTTGATCGTCTGCATTTGAAGCTATATCACTTATATGCCAAGTGTTTGAAGCTAAATTATTTGTTAAGCATTGATTTGAAGGTAAACCTTCTACATCGCATTGATTTGAAGCTAAATCATGAGTTTCGCATGGATTAGAAACTAACTCGTTTGATTCGCCTGCATTTGAAGCTATATCATTTATATCGCAAGTATTTGAAGCTAAATCATTTGTGTTGCATGGATTTGAAGCTAATCCTTCTACTTCGCATTGATTTGAAGCTAAATCAAGTTTATCGCATTGATATTGTCGCTAACTTGTTTGATAGTCTGCATTTGATGCCATATCACTTATATCCCAAGTGTTTGAAGCTAAATCATTTTTTAAGCATGGATTTGAAGGTAAACCTTCTACATCGCATTGATTTGAAGCTAAATCATGAGTTTCGCATGGATTAGAAGCTAACACGTTTGTTTCGCCTGCATTTGAAGCTATATCATTTATATCGCAAGTATTTGAAGCTAAATCATTTGTTAAGCATGGATTTGAAGGTAAATCTTCTACTTCGCATTGATTTGAAGCTAAATCAAGTTTATCGCATGGATTTTGAGGCTAACTCGTTTGATCGTCTGCATTTGAAGCTATATCATTTATATCGCAAGTATTTGAAGCTAAATCATTTGTTAAGCATGGATTTGAAGGTAAACCTTCTACATCGCATTGATTTGAAGCTAAATCATAAGTTTCGCATGGATTAGAATCTAACACGTTTGTTTCGCCTGCATTTGAAGCTATATCATACATATCGCAAGTATTTGAAGCTAAATCATTTGTTAAGCATGGATTTGAAGGTAAACCTTCTACATCGCATTGATTTGAAGCTAAATCAAGTTTATCGCATGGATTTTGAAGCTAACTCGTTTGATCGTCTGCATTTGAAGCTATATCACTTATATCCCAAGTGTTTGATGCTAAATCATTTGTTAAGCATGGATTTGAAGGTAAACCTTCTACATCGCATTGATTTGAAGCTAAATCATGAGTTTCGCATGGATTAGAAGCTAACACGTTTGTTTCGCCTGCATTTGAAGCTATATCATTTATATCGCAGGTATTTAAAGCTAAGTCCTTTGTTAAGCATGGATTTGAAGGTAAACCTTCTACATCGCATTGATTTGAAGCTAAATCATGTGTTTCGCATAGATATGAAGCTAACTCGTTTGTTTCGTCTGCATTTTAAGCTGTATCATTTTATACCGCAAGTATCTGAACCTAAATTTATTTGTTTCGCATGGATTTGAAGCTAAGCCTTCTACTTCTCATTGATTTGAAGCTAAATCAAGTTTATCGCATGGATTATGAAGCTATCTCGTTTGATCGTCTGCATTTGATGCCATATCACTTATATCCCAAGTGTTTGAAGCTAAATCATTTTTTAAGCATGGATTTGAAGGTAAACCTTCTACATCGCATTGATTTGAAGCTAAATCATGAGTTTCGCATGGATTAGAAGCTAACACGTTTGCTTCGCCTGCATTTGAAGCTATATCATTTATATCGCAAGTATTTGAAGCTAAATCATTTGTTAAGCATGGATTTGAAGGTAAACCTTCTACTTCGCATTTATTTGAAGCTAATATCAAGTTTATCGCATGGATTTTGAAGCTAACTCGTTTGATCGTCTGCATTTGAAGCTATATCACCTTATATCCCAAGTGTTTGAAGCTAAATTATTTGTTAAGCATGGATTTGAAGGTAAACCTTCTACATCGCATTGATTTGAAGCTAATCATGAGTTTCGCATGGATTAGAAGCTAACACGTTTGTTTCGCCTGCATTTGAAGCTATATCATTTATATCGCAAGTATTTGAAGCTAAATCAATTTGTGTTGCATGGATTTTAAGCTAATCCTTCTACTTCGCATTGATTTGAAGCTAAATCAAGTTTATCGCATGAATTTTGAAGCTAAACTCGTTTGATCGTCTGCATTTAAAGCTATATCAATTATATCCCAAGTGTTTGAAGCTAAATCATTTGTTAAGCATGGATTTGAAGGTAAAGCTTCTACATCGCAATTGATTTGAAGCTAAATCATGAGTTTCGCATGGATTAGGAGCTAACTCGTTTGATCGTCTGCATTTGAAGCTATACCACTTATATCCCAAGTGTTTGAAGCTAAATAATTTGTTTCGCATGGATTTGAAGGTAAACCTTCTACATCGCATTGATTTGAAGCTAAATCAAGTGCATGGCATGGATTTGAAGATAACTCAATTGTTTCTTCTGCATTTGAAGCTATATCACTTATATCGCAAGTGTCTGAAGCTAAGTCACTTGTTTCGCGTGGACTTGAAGCTAACTCGTTTGATCGTCTGCATTTGAAGCTATATCACTTATATCACAAGTGTCTGAAGCTAAATCATTTGTTGTGCTTGGATTTGAACGTAAACCTTCTACATCGCATTGATTGAAGCTAAATCATGAGTTTCGCATGGATTAGAAGCTAACACGTTTGTTTCGCCTGCATTTGAAGCTATATCATTTATATCGCAAGTATTTGAAGCTAAATCATTTGTGTTGCATGGATTTTAAGCTAATCCTTCTACTTCGCATTGATTTGAAGCTAAATCAAGTTTATCGCATGAATTTTGAAGCTAACCCCCTCGGTTGATCGTCTGCATTTAAAGCTATATCATTTATATCCCAAGTGTTTGAAGCTAAATCATTTGTTAAGCATGGATTTGAAGGTAAAGCTTCTACATCGCATTGATTTTGAAGCTAAATCATGAGTTTCGCATGGATTAGGAGCTAACTCGTTTGATCGTCTGCATTTGAAGCTATACCACTTATATCCCAAGTGTTTGAAGCTAAATAATTTGTTTCGCATGGATTTGAAGGTAAACCTTCTACATCGCATTGATTTGAAGCTAAATCAAGTGCATGGCATGGATTTGAAGATAACTCAATTGTTTCTTCTGCATTTGAAGCTATATCACTTATATCGCAAGTGTCTGAAGCTAAGTCACTTGTTTCGCGTGGACTTGAAGCTAACTCGTTTGATCGTCTGCATTTGAAGCTATATCACTTATATCCCAAGTGTCTGAAGCTAAATCATTTGTTGTGCATGGATTTGAAGGTAAACCTTCTACATCGCATTGATTTGGAAGCTAAATCATGAGTTTCGCATGGATTAGAAGCTAGCTCGTTTGTTAGGCATGCATTTGAAGCTATATCATTTATATCGCAAGTATTTGAAGCTAAATCATTTGTGTTGCATGGATTTGAAGCTAATCCTTCTACTACGCATGGATTTGAAGGTAAATCAAGTTTATCGCATGGATTTGAAGCTAACTCGTTTGATCGTCTGCATTTGAAGCTATATCACTTATATGCCAAGTGTTTGAAGCTAAATTATTTGTTAAGCATTGATTTGAAGGTAAACCTTCTACATCGCATTGATTTGAAGCTAAATCATGAGTTTCGCATGGATTAGAAACTAACTCGTTTGATTCGCCTGCATTTGAAGCTATATCATTTATATCGCAAGTATTTGAAGCTAAATCATTTGTGTTGCATGGATTTGAAGCTAATCCTTCTACTTCGCATTGATTTGAAGCTAAATCAAGTTTATCGCATTGATATTGTCGCTAACTTGTTTGATAGTCTGCATTTGATGCCATATCACTTATATCCCCAAGTGTTTGAAGCTAAATCATTTTTTAAGCATGGATTTGAAGGTAAACCTTCTACATCGCATTGATTTGAAGCTAAATCATGAGTTTCGCATGGATTAGAAGCTAACACGTTTGTTTCGCCTGCATTTTGAAGCTATATCATTTATATCGCAAGTATTTGAAGCTAAATCATTTGTTAAGCATGGATTTGAAGGTAAATCTTCTACTTCGCATTGATTTGAAGCTAAATCAAGTTTATCGCATGGATTTTGAGGCTAACTCGTTTGATCGTCTGCATTTGAAGCTATATCATTTATATCGCAAGTATTTGAAGCTAAATCATTTGTTAAGCATGGATTTGAAGGTAAACCTTCTACATCGCATTGATTTGAAGCTAAATCATAAGTTTCGCATGGATTAGAATCTAACACGTTTGTTTCGCCTGCATTTGAAGCTATATCATACATATCGCAAGTATTTGAAGCTAAATCATTTGTTAAGCATGGATTTGAAGGTAAACCTTCTACATCGCATTGATTTGAAGCTAAATCAAGTTTTATCGCATGGATTTTGAAGCTAACTCGTTTGATCGTCTGCATTTGAAGCTATATCACTTATATCCCAAGTGTTTGATGCTAAATCATTTGTTAAGCATGGATTTGAAGGTAAACCTTCTACATCGCATTGATTTGAAGCTAAATCATGAGTTTCGCATGGATTAGAAGCTAACACGTTTGTTTCGCCTGCATTTGAAGCTATATCATTTATATCGCAGGTATTTAAAGCTAAGTCCTTTGTTAAGCATGGATTTGAAGGTAAACCTTCTACATCGCATTGATTTGAAGCTAAATCATGTGTTTCGCATAGATATGAAGCTAACTCGTTTGTTTCGTCTGCATTTTAAGCTGTATCATTTATACCGCAAGTATCTGAACCTAAATTATTTGTTTCGCATGGATTTGAAGCTAAGCCTTCTACTTCTCATTGATTTGAAGCTAAATCAAGTTTATCGCATGGATTATGAAGCTATCTCGTTTGATCGTCTGCATTTGATGCCATATCACTTATATCCCAAGTGTTTGAAGCTAAATCATTTTTTAAGCATGGATTTGAAGGTAAACCTTCTACATCGCATTGATTTGAAGCTAAATCATGAGTTTCGCATGGATTAGAAGCTAACACGTTTGCTTCGCCTGCATTTGAAGCTATATCATTTATATCGCAAGTATTTGAAGCTAAATCATTTGTTAAGCATGGATTTGAAGGTAAACCTTCTACTTCGCATTTATTTGAAGCTAAATCAAGTTTATCGCATGGATTTTGAAGCTAACTCGTTTGATCGTCTGCATTTGAAGCTATATCACCTATATCCCAAGTGTTTGAAGCTAAATTATTTGTTAAGCATGGATTTTAAGGTAAACCTTCTACATCGCATTGATTTGAAGCTAAATCATGAGTTTCGCATGGATTAGAAGCTAACACGTTTGTTTCGCCTGCATTTGAAGCTATATCATTTATATCGCAAGTATTTGAAGCTAAATCATTTGTGTTGCATGGATTTTAAGCTAATCCTTCTACTTCGCATTGATTTGAAGCTAAATCAAGTTTATCGCATGAATTTTGAAGCTAACTCGTTTGATCGTCTGCATTTAAAGCTATATCATTTATATCCCAAGTGTTTGAAGCTAAATCATTTGTTGAGCATGGATTTGAAGGTAAAGCTTCTACATCGCATTGATTTGAAGCTAAATCATGAGTTTCGCATGGATTAGGTGCTAACTCGTTTGATCGTCTGCATTTGAAGCTATACCACTTATATCCCAAGTGTTTGAAGCTAAATAATTTGTTTCGCATGGATTTGAAGGTAAACCTTCTACATCGCATTGATTTGAAGCTAAATCAAGTGCATGGCATGGATTTGAAGATAACTCAATTGTTTCTTCTGCATTTGAAGCTATATCACTTATATCGCAAGTGTCTGAAGCTAAGTCACTTGTTTCGCGTGGACTTGAAGCTAACTCGTTTGATCGTCTGCATTTGAAGCTATATCACTTATATCACAAGTGTCTGAAGCTAAATCATTTGTTGTGCTTGGATTTGAACGTAAACCTTCTACATCGCATTGATTTGAAGCTAAATCATGAGTTTCGCATGGATTAGAAGCTAACACGTTTGTTTCGCCTGCATTTGAAGCTATATCATTTATATCGCAAGTATTTGAAGCTAAATCATTTGTGTTGCATGGATTTTAAGCTAATCCTTCTACTTCGCATTGATTTGAAGCTAAATCAAGTTTATCGCATGAATTTTGAAGCTAACTCGGTTGATCGTCTGCATTTAAAGCTATATCATTTATATCCCAAGTGTTTGAAGCTAAATCATTTGTTAAGCATGGATTTGAAGGTAAAGCTTCTACATCGCATTGATTTGAAGCTAAATCATGAGTTTCGCATGGATTAGGAGCTAACTCGTTTGATCGTCTGCATTTGAAGCTATATCACTTATATCCCAAGTGTTTGATGCTAAATCATTTGTTAAGCATGGATTTGAAGGTAAACCTTCTACATCGCATTGATTTGAAGCTAAATCAAGTGCATGGCATGGATTTGAAGATAACTCAATTGTTTCTTCTGCATTTGAAGCTATATCACTTATATCGCAAGTGTCTGAAGCTAAGTCACTTGTTTCGCGTGGACTTGAAGCTAACTCGTTTGATCGTCTGCATTTGAAGCTATATCACTTATATGCCAAATGTTTGAAGCTAAATTATTTGTTAAGCATTGATTTGAAGGTAAACCTTCTACATCGCATTGATTTGAAGCTAAATCATGAGTTTCGCATGGATTAGAAACTAACTCGTTTGATTCGCCTGCATTTGAAGCTATATCATTTATATCGCAAGTATTTGAAGCTAAATCATTTGTGTTGCATGGATTTGAAGCTAATCCTTCTACTTCGCATTGATTTGAAGCTAAATCAAGTTTATTGCATTGATATTGTGGCTAACTTGTTTGATAGTCTGCATTTGATGCCATATCAGTTATATCCCAAGTGTTTGAAGCTAAATCATTTTTTAAGCATGGATTTGAAGGTAAACCTTCTACATCGCATTGATTTGAAGCTAAATCATGAGTTTCGCATGGATTAGAAGCTAACACGTTTGTTTCGCCTGCATTTGAAGCTATATCATTTATATCGCAAGTATTTGAAGCTAAATCGTTTGTGTTGCATGGATTTTAAGCTAATCCTTCTACTTCGCATTGATTTGAAGCTAAATCAAGTTTATCGCATGAATTTTGAAGCTAACTCGGTTCATCGTCTGCATTTAAAGCTATATCATTTATATCCCAAGTGTTTGAAGCTAAATCATTTGTTAAGCATGGATTTGAAGGTAAAGCTTCTACATCGCATTGATTTGAAGCTAAATCATGAGTTTCGCATGGATTAGAAGCTAACTCGTTTGATCGTCTGCATTTGAAGCTATACCACTTATATCCCAAGTGTTTGAAGCTAAATCATTTGTTTCGCATGGATTTGAAGCTGAACCTACTACATCGCATTCATTTTCGGCTAAATCAAGTGCATGGCATGGATTTGAAGATAACTCAATTGTTTCTTCTGCATTTGAAGCTATATCACTTATATCGCAAGTGTCAGAATCTAAGTCACTTGTTTCGCGTGGACTTGAAGCTAACTCGTTTGATCGTCAGCATTTGAAGCTATATCACTTATATCCCAAGTGTCTGAAGCTAAATCATTTGTTGTGCATGGATTTGAAGGTAAACCTTCTACATCGCATTGATTTGAAGCTAAATCATGAGTTTCGCATGGATTAGAAGCTAACTCGTTTGTTAGGCATGCATTTGAAGCTATATCATTTATATCGCAAGTATTTGAAGCTAAATCATTTGTGTTGCATGGATTTGAAGCTAATCCTTCTACTACGCATGGATTTGAAGGTAAATCAAGTTTATCGCATGGATTTTGAAGCTAACTCGTTTGATCGTCTGCATTTGAAGCTATATCACTTATATGCCAAGTGTTTGAAGCTAAATTATTTGTTAAGCATTGATTTGAAGGTAAACTTTCTACATCGCATTGATTTGAAGCTAAATCATGAGTTTCGCATGGATTAGAAACTAACTCGTTTGATTCGCCTGCATTTGAAGCTATATCATTTATATCGCAAGTATTTGAAGCTAAATCATTTGTGTTGCATGGATTTGAAGCTAATCCTTCTACTTCGCATTGATTTGAAGCTAAATCAAGTTTATCGCATTGATATTGTCGCTAACTTGTTTGATAGTCTGCATTTGATGCCATATCACTTATATCCCAAGTGTTTGAAGCTAAATCATTTTTTAAGCATGGATTTGAAGGTAAACCTTCTACATCGCATTGATTTGAAGCTAAATCATGAGTTTCGCATGGATTAGAAGCTAACACGTTTGTTTCGCCTGCATTTGAAGCTATATCATTTATATCGCAAGTATTTGAAGCTAAATCATTTGTTAAGCATGGATTTGAAGGTAAATCTTCTACTTCGCATTGATTTGAAGCTAAATCAAGTTTATCGCATGGATTTTGAGGCTAACTCGTTTGATCGTCTGCATTTGAAGCTATATCATTTATATCGCAAGTATTTGAAGCTAAATCATTTGTTAAGCATGGATTTGAAGGTAAACCTTCTACATCGCATTGATTTGAAGCTAAATCATAAGTTTCGCATGGATTAGAATCTAACACGTTTGTTTCGCCTGCATTTGAAGCTATATCATACATATCGCAAGTATTTGAAGCTAAATCATTTGTTAAGCATGGATTTGAAGGTAAACCTTCTACATCGCATTGATTTGAAGCTAAATCAAGTTTATCGCATGGATTTTGAAGCTAACTCGTTTGATCGTCTGCATTTGAAGCTATATCACTTATATCCCAAGTGTTTGATGCTAAATCATTTGTTAAGCATGGATTTGAAGGTAAACCTTCTACATCGCATTGATTTGAAGCTAAATCATGAGTTTCGCATGGATTAGAAGCTAACACGTTTGTTTCGCCTGCATTTGAAGCTATATCATTTATATCGCAGGTATTTAAAGCTAAGTCCTTTGTTAAGCATGGATTTGAAGGTAAACCTTCTACATCGCATTGATTTGAAGCTAAATCATGTGTTTCGCATAGATATGAAGCTAACTCGTTTGTTTCGTCTGCATTTTAAGCTGTATCATTTATACCGCAAGTATCTGAACCTAAATTATTTGTTTCGCATGGATTTGAAGCTAAGCCTTCTACTTCTCATTGATTTGAAGCTAAATCAAGTTTATCGCATGGATTATGAAGCTATCTCGTTTGATCGTCTGCATTTGATGCCATATCACTTATATCCCAAGTGTTTGAAGCTAAATCATTTTTTAAGCATGGATTTGAAGGTAAACCTTCTACATCGCATTGATTTGAAGCTAAATCATGAGTTTCGCATGGATTAGAAGCTAACACGTTTGCTTCGCCTGCATTTGAAGCTATATCATTTATATCGCAAGTATTTGAAGCTAAATCATTTGTTAAGCATGGATTTGAAGGTAAACCTTCTACTTCGCATTTATTTGAAGCTAAATCAAGTTTATCGCATGGATTTTGAAGCTAACTCGTTTGATCGTCTGCATTTGAAGCTATATCACCTATATCCCAAGTGTTTGAAGCTAAATTATTTGTTAAGCATGGATTTGAAGGTAAATCTTCAACATAGCATTGATTTGAAGCTAAATCATGAGTTTCGCATGGATTAGAAGCTAACACTTTTGTTTCGCCTGCATTTGAAGCTATATCATTTATATCGCAAGTATTTGAAGCTAAATCATTTGTGTTGCATGGATTTGAAGGTAAACCTTCTACATCGCATTGATTTGAAGCTAAATCATGAGTTTCGCATGGATTAGAAGCTAACTCGTTTGTTAGGCCTGCATTTGAAGCTATATCATTTATATCGCAAGTATTTGAAGCTAAATCATTTGTGTTGCATGGATTTGAAGCTAATCCTTCTACTACGCATGGATTTGAAGCTAAATCAAGTTTATCGCATGGATTTTGAAGCTAACTCGTTTGATCGTCTGCATTTGAGGCTATATCATTTAAATCGCAAGTATTTGAAGCTAAATCATTTTTTAAGCATGGATTTGAAGGTAAACCTTCTACATCGCATTGATTTGAAGCTAAATCACGTGTTTCGCATGGATTAGAAGCTAACACATTTGTTTCGCCTGCATTTGAAGCTATATCATTTATATCGCAAGTATTTGAAGCTAAATCATTTGTTAAGCATGGATTTGAAGGTAAACCTTCTACTTCGCATTGATTTGAAGCTAAATCAAGTTTATCGCATGGATTTTGAAGCTAACTCGTTTGATCGTCTGCATTTGAAGCTATATCACTTATATCCCAAGTGTTTGAAGCTAAATTATTTGTTAAGCATGGATTTGATGGTAAATCTTCAACATAGCATTGATTTGAAGCTAAATCACTTGTTTCGCGTGGACTTGAAGCTAACTCGTTTGATCGTCTGCATTTGAAGCTATATCACTTATATCCCAAGTGTTTGAAGCTAAATAATTTGTTTCGCATGGATTTGAAGGTAAACCTTCTACATCGCATTGATTTGAAGCTAAATCAAGTGCATGGCATGGATTTGAAGATAACTCAATTGTTTCTTCTGCATTTGAAGCTATATCACTTATATCGCAAGTGTCTGAAGCTAAGTCACTTGTTTCGCGTGGACTTGAAGCTAACTCGTTTGATCGTCTGCATTTGAAGCTATATCACTTATATCCCAAGTGTCTGAAGCTAAATCATTTGTTGTGCATGGATTTGAACGTAAACCTTCTACATCGCATTGATTTGAAGCTAAATCATGAGTTTCGCATGGATTAGAAGCTAACACGTTTGTTTCGCCTGCATTTGAAGCTATATCATTTATATCGCAAGTATTTGAAGCTAAATCATTTGTGTTGCATGGATTTTAAGCTAATCCTTCTACTTCGCATTGATTTGAAGCTAAATCAAGTTTATCGCATGAATTTTGAAGCTAACTCGGTTGATCGTCTGCATTTAAAGCTATATCATTTATATCCCAAGTGTTTGAAGCTAAATCATTTGTTAAGCATGGATTTGAAGGTAAAGCTTCTACATCGCATTGATTTGAAGCTAAATCATGAGTTTCGCATGGATTAGGAGCTAACTCGTTTGATCGTCTGCATTTGAAGCTATACCACTTATATCCCAAGTGTTTGAAGCTAAATAATTTGTTTCGCATGGATTTGAAGGTAAACCTTCTACATCGCATTGATTTGAAGCTAAATCAAGTGCATGGCATGGATTTGAAGATAACTCAATTGTTTCTTCTGCATTTGAAGCTATATCACTTATATCGCAAGTGTCTGAAGCTAAGTCACTTGTTTCGCGTGGACTTGAAGCTAACTCGTTTGATCGTCTGCATTTGAAGCTATATCACTTATATGCCAAATGTTTGAAGCTAAATTATTTGTTAAGCATTGATTTGAAGGTAAACCTTCTACATCGCATTGATTTGAAGCTAAATCATGAGTTTCGCATGGATTAGAAACTAACTCGTTTGATTCGCCTGCATTTGAAGCTATATCATTTATATCGCAAGTATTTGAAGCTAAATCATTTGTGTTGCATGGATTTGAAGCTAATCCTTCTACTTCGCATTGATTTGAAGCTAAATCAAGTTTATCGCATTGATATTGTGGCTAACTTGTTTGATAGTCTGCATTTGATGCCATATCAGTTATATCCCAAGTGTTTGAAGCTAAATCATTTTTTAAGCATGGATTTGAAGGTAAACCTTCTACATCGCATTGATTTGAAGCTAAATCATGAGTTTCGCATGGATTAGAAGCTAACACGTTTGTTTCGCCTGCATTTGAAGCTATATCATTTATATCGCAAGTATTTGAAGCTAAATCGTTTGTGTTGCATGGATTTTAAGCTAATCCTTCTACTTCGCATTGATTTGAAGCTAAATCAAGTTTATCGCATGAATTTTGAAGCTAACTCGGTTCATCGTCTGCATTTAAAGCTATATCATTTATATCCCAAGTGTTTGAAGCTAAATCATTTGTTAAGCATGGATTTGAAGGTAAAGCTTCTACATCGCATTGATTTGAAGCTAAATCATGAGTTTCGCATGGATTAGAAGCAAACTCGTTTGATCGTCTGCATTTGAAGCTATACCACTTATATCCCAAGTGTTTGAAGCTAAATCATTTGTTTCGCATGGATTTGAAGCTGAACCTACTACATCGCACTCATTTTCGGCTAAATCAAGTGCATGGCATGGATTTGAAGATAACTCAATTGTTTCTTCTGCATTTGAAGCTATATCACTTATATCGCAAGTGTCAGAATCTAAGTCACTTGTTTCGCGTGGACTTGAAGCTAACTCGTTTGATCGTCTGCATTTGAAGCTATATCACTTATATCCCAAGTGTCTGAAGCTAAATCATTTGTTGTGCATGGATTTGAAGGTAAACCTTCTACATCGCATTGATTTGAAGCTAAATCATGAGTTTCGCATGGATTAGAAGCTAACTCGTTTGTTAGGCATGCATTTGAAGCTATATCATTTATATCGCAAGTATTTGAAGCTAAATCATTTGTGTTGCATGGATTTGAAGCTAATCCTTCTACTACGCATGGATTTGAAGGTAAATCAAGTTTATCGCATGGATTTTGAAGCTAACTCGTTTGATCGTCTGCATTTGAAGCTATATCATTTATATCGCAAGTATTTGAAGCTAAATCATTTGTTGTGCATGGATTTGAAGGTAAACCTTATACATCGCATTGATTTGAAGCTAAATCATGAGTTTCGCATGGATTAGAAGCTAACACGTTTGTTTCGCCTGCATTTGAAGCTATATCATTTATATCGCAAGTATTTGAAGCTAAATCATCTTTGTTGCATGGATTTGAAGCTCATCCTTCTACATCGCATTGATTTTCAGCTAAATCAAGTGCATGGCATGGATTTGAAGATAACTCGTTTGTATCTTCTGCATTTGAAGCCATATCACTTATATCGCAAGTGTCTGAAGCTAAATCACTTGTTTCGCGTGGACTTGAAGCTAACTCGTTTGATCGTCTGCATTTGAAGCTAAATCACTTATATCCCAAGTGTCTGAAGCTAAATCATTTGTTGTGCATGGATTTGAAGGTAAACCTTCTACATCGCATTGATTTGAAGCTAAATCATGAGTTTCGCATGGATTAGAAGCTATCACGTTTGTTTCGCCTGCATTTGAAGCTATATCATTTATATCGCAAGTATTTGAAGCTAAATCTTCTTTGTTGCATGGATTTGAAGCTCATCCTTCTACTTCGCATTGATTTGAAGCTAAATCAAGTTTATCGCATGAATTTAGAAGCTAACTCGTTTGATCGTCTGCATTTGAAGCTATATCACTTATATCCCAAGTGTTTGAAGCTAAATCATTTGTTAAGCATGGATTTGAAGGTAAACCTTCTACATTGCATTGATTTGAAGCTAAATCAAGTTTATCGCATGGATTTTGAAGCTAACTCGTTTGATCGTCTGCATTTGAAGCTATATCACTTATATCCCAAGTGTCTGAAGCTAAATCATTTGTTGTGCATGGATTTGAAGGTAAACCTTCTACATCGCATTGATTTGAAGCTAAATCATGAGTTTCGCATGGATTAGGAGCTAACACGTTTGATCGTCTGCATTTGAAGCTATACCACTTATATCCCAAGTGTTTGAAGCTAAATAATTTGTTTCGCATGGATTTGAAGGTAAACCTTCTACATCGCATTGATTTGAAGCTAAATCAAGTGCATGGCATGGATTTGAAGATAACTCAATTGTTTCTTCTGCATTTGAAGCTATATCACTTATATCGCAAGTGTCTGAAGCTAAGTCACTTGTTTCGCGTGGACTTGAAGCTAACTCGTTTGATCGTCTGCATTTGAAGCTATATCACTTATATCCCAAGTGTCTGAAGCTAAATCATGTGTTGTGCATGGATTTGAAGGTAAACCTTCTACATCGCATTGATTTGAAGCTAAATCATGAGTTTCGCATGGATTAGAAGCTAACTCGTTTGTTAGGCCTGCATTTGAAGCTATATCATTTATATCGCAAGTATTTGAAGCTAAATCATTTGTGTTGCATGGATTTGAAGCTAATCCTTCTACTACGCATGGATTTGAAGCTAAATCAAGTTTATCGCATGGATTTTGAAGCTAACTCGTTTGATCGTCTGCATTTGAAGCTATATCACTTATATGCCAAATGTTTGAAGCTAAATTATTTGTTAAGCATTGATTAGAAGGCAAACCTTCTACATCGCATTGATTTGAAGCTAAATCATGAGTTTCGCATGGATTAGAAACTAACTCGTTTGATTCACCTGCATTTGAAGCTATATCATTTATATCGCAAGTATTTGAAGCTAAATCATTTGTGTTGCATGGATTTGAAGCTAATCCTTCTACTTCGCATTGATTTGAAGCTAAATCAAGTTTATCGCATTGATATTGTGGCTAACTTGTTTGATAGTCTGCATTTGATGCCATATCACTTATATCCCAAGTGTTTGAAGCTAAATCATTTTTTAAGCATGGATTTGAAGGTAAACCTTCTACATCGCATTGATTTGAAGCTAAATCATGAGTTTCGCATGGATTAGAAGCTAACACGTTTGTTTCGCCTGCATTTGAAGCTATATCATTTATATCGCAAGTATTTGAAGCTAAATCGTTTGTGTTGCATGGATTTTAAGCTAATCCTTCTACTTCGCATTGATTTGAAGCTAAATCATGAGTTTCGCATGGATTAGAAGCTAACTCGTTTGATCGTCTGCATTTGAAGCTATATCACTTATATCCCAAGTGTCTGAAGCTAAATCATTTGTTGTGCATGGATTTGAAGGTAAACCTTCTACATCGCATTGATTTGAAGCTAAATCATGAGTTTCGCATGGATTAGAAGCTAACTCGTTTGTTAGGCCTGCATTTGAAGCTATATCATTTATATCGCAAGTATTTGAAGCTAAATCATTTGTGTTGCATGGATTTGAAGCTAATCCTTCTACTACGCATGGATTTGAAGCTAAATCAAGTTTATCGCATGGATTTTGAAGCTAACTCGTTTGATCGTCTGCATTTGAAGCTATATCACTTATATGCCAAATGTTTGAAGCTAAATTATTTGTTAAGCATTGATTTGAAGGTAAACCTTCTACATCGCATTGATTTGAAGCTAAATCATGAGTTTCGCATGGATTAGAAACTAACTCGTTTGATTCGCCTGCATTTGAAGCTATATCATTTATATCGCAAGTATTTGAAGCTAAATCATTTGTGTTGCATGGATTTGAAGCTAATCCTTCTACTTCGCATTGATTTGAAGCTAAATCAAGTTTATCGCATTGATATTGTGGCTAACTTGTTTGATAGTCTGCATTTGATGCCATATCACTTATATCCCAAGTGTTTGAAGCTAAATCATTTTTTAAGCATGGATTTGAAGGTAAACCTTCTACATCGCATTGATTTGAAGCTAAATCATGAGTTTCGCATGGATTAGAAGCTAACACGTTTGTTTCGCCTGCATTTGAAGCTATATCATTTATATCGCAAGTATTTGAAGCTAAATCGTTTGTGTTGCATGGATTTTAAGCTAATCCTTCTACTTCGCATTGATTTGAAGCTAAATCATGAGTTTCGCATGGATTAGAAGCTAACTCGTTTGTTAGGCCTGCATTTGAAGCTATATCATTTATATCGCAAGTATTTGAAGCTAAATCATTTGTGTTGCATGGATTTGAAGCTAATCCTTCTACTATGCATGGATTTGAAGCTAAATCAAGTTTATCGCATGGATTTTGAAGATAACTCGTTTGATCGTCTGCATTTGAAGCTATATCACTTATATGCCAAGTGTTTGAAGCTAAATTATTTGTTAAGCATTGATTTGAAGGTAAACCTTCTACATCGCATTGATTTGAAGCTAAATCATGAGTTTCGCATGGATTAGAAACTAACTCGTTTTATTCGCCTGCATTTGAAGCTATATCATTTATATCGCAAGTATTTGAAGCTAAATCATTTGTGTTGCATGGATTTGAAGCTAATCCTTCTACTTCGCATTGATTTGAAGCTAAATCAAGTTTATCGCATTGATATTGTCGCTAACTTGTTTGATAGTCTGCATATGATGCCATATCACTTATATCCCAAGTGTTTGAAGCTAAATCATTTTTTAAGCATGGATTTGAAGGTAAACCTTCTACATCGCATTGATTTGAAGCTAAATCATGAGTTTCGCATGGATTACAAGCTAACACGTTTGTTTCGCCAGCATTTGAAGCTATATCATTTATATCGCAAGTATTTGAAGCTAAATCATTTGTTAAGCATGGATTTGAAGGTAAACCTTCTACTTCGCATTGATTTGAAGCTAAATCAAGTTTATCGCATGGATTTTGAGGCTAACTCGTTTGATCGTCTGCATTTGAAGCTTTTTCATTTATATCCGAAGTGTTTGAAGCTAAATCATTTGTTAAGCATGGATTTGAAATTAAACCTTCTACATCGCATTGATTTGAAGCTAAATCATAAGTTTCGCATGGATTAGAATCTAACACGTTTGTTTCGCCTGCATTTGAAGCTATATCATACATATCGCAAGTATTTGAAGCTAAATCATTTGTTAAGCATGGATTTGAAGGTAAACCTTCTACATCGCATTGATTTGAAGCTAAATCAAGTTTATCGCATGGATTTTGAAGCTAACTCGTTTGTTTCGCCTGCATTTGAAGCTATATCATTTATATCGCAAGTATTTGAAGCTAAATCATTTGTTAAGCATGGATTTGAAGGTAAACCTTCTACATCGCATTGATTTGGAGCTAAATCAAGTTTATCGCATGGATTTTGAAGCTAACTCGTTTGTTTCGCCTGCATTTGAAGCTATATCATTTATATCGCAAGTATTTGTAGCTAAATCATTTGTTAAGCATGGATTTGAAGGTAAACCTTCTACATCGCATTGATTTGAAGCTATATCATGTGTTTCGCATAGATATGAAGCTAACTCGTTTGTTTCGTCTGCATTTGAAGCTGAATCACTTATACCGCAAGTATCTGAACCTAAATCATTTGTTTCGCTTGGATTTGAAGCTAAACCTTCTACATAGCATTGGTTTGAAGCTTAATCATGTGTTTTGCATGGATTTGAATCTAACAAATTTGTATCCCCTCCATTTGAAGCTATATCACTTATATCGCATGTATCTGATGTTAAATAATTTGTTTCGCATGGATTTGAAGCTAAACCTTCTACATCGCATTGATTTGCAGCTAAATCATATGTTTCGCATGGATCTGACGCTAACTCGTTTGTTTCGCCTGCATTTGAATCTATATCATTTATATCGCAAGTATCTGATGTTAAATCATTTGTTTCGCATGCATTTGAAGCTAAACCTTCTACATCGCATTGATTTGAAGCAAAACCTCTACATCGCATTGATTAGAAGCTAAATCATGAGTGTCGCGTGGAGTTGAAGCTAGCTCGTTTGTTTCCTCTGCATTTGAACCTATATCACTTATATCGCAAGTATCTGAAGCTAAATCATTTGTTTCGCATGGATTAGAAACTAACTCGTTTGATTCGCCTGCATTTGAAGCTATATCATTTATATCGCAAGTATTTGAAGCTAAATCATTTGTGTTGCATGGATTTGAAGCTAATCCTTCTACTTCGCATTGATTTGAAGCTAAATCAAGTTTATCGCATTGATATTGTGGCTAACTTGTTTGATAGTCTGCATTTGATGCCATATCACTTATATCCCAAGTGTTTGAAGCTAAATCATTTTTTAAGCATGGATTTGAAGGTAAACCTTCTACATCGCATTGATTTGAAGCTAAATCATGAGTTTCGCATGGATTAGAAGCTAACACGTTTGTTTCGCCTGCATTTGAAGCTATATCATTTATATCGCAAGTATTTGAAGCTAAATCATTTGTTAAGCATGGATTTGAAGGTAAACCTTCTACACCGCATTGATTTGAAGCTAAATCATGAGTTTCGCATGGATTAGAAGCTAACACGTTTGTTTCGCCTGCATTTGAAGCTATATCATTTATATCGCAAGTATTTGAAGCTAAATCATTTGTTAAGCATGGATTTGAAGGTAAACCTTCTACTTCGCATTGATTTGAAGCTAAATCAAGTTTATCGCATGGATTTTGAGGCTAACTCGTTTGATCGTCTGCATTTGAAGCTTTTTCAGTTATATCCGAAGTGTTTGAAGCTAAATCATTTGTTAAGATTGGATTTGAAATTAAACCTTCTACATCGCATTGATTTGAAGCTAAATCATAAGTTTCGCATGGATTAGAATCTAACACGTTTGTTTCGCCTGCATTTGAAGCTATATCGTACATATCGCAAGTATTTGAAGCTAAATCATTTGTTAAGCATGGATTTGAAGGTAAACCTTCTACATCGCATTGATTTGAAGCTATATCATGTGTTTCGCATAGATATGAAGCTAACTCGTTTGTTTCGTCTGCATTTGAAGCTGTATCACTTATGCCGCAAGTATCTGAACCTAAATCATTTGTTTCGCATGGATTGGAAGCTAAGCCTTCTACTTCGCATTGATTTGAAGCTAAATCAAGTTTATCGCATGGATTTTGAAGCTTACTCGTTTGATCGTCTGCATTTCAATCTATATCACTTATATCCGAACTGTTTGAAGCTAAATCATTTGTTGCGCATGGATTTGAAGGTGAACCTTCTACATCGCATTGATTTGAAGCTAAATCATGAGTTTCGCATGGATTAGATGCTAACTCGTTTGTTTCGCCTGCATTTGAAGCTACATCGTTTACATCGCAAGTATTTGAAGCTAAATCATTTGTTAAGCATGGATTTGAAGGTAAACCTTCTACATCGCATTGATTTGAAGCTAAATCATGTGTTTCGCATAGATATGAAGCTAACTCGTTTGTTTCGTCTGCATTTGAAGCTGTATCACTTATACCGCAAGTATCTGGACCTAAATCATTTGTTTCGCATGGATTGGAAGCTAAGCCTTCTACTTCGCAATTGATTTGAATCTAAATCAAGTTTATCGCATGGATTTTGAAGCTAACTCGTTTGATCGTCTGCATTTGAAGCTATATCACATATATCCCAAGTGTTTGAAGCTAAATTATTTGTTAAGCATGGATTTGAAGGTAAACCTTCTACATCGCATTGATTTGAAGCTAAATCATGAGTTTCGCATGGATTAGAAGCTAACTAGTTTGTTTCGCCTGCATTTGAAGCTATATCATTTATATCGCTAGTATTTGAAGCTAAATCATTTGTTTCGCTTGGATTTGAAACTAAACCTTCTACATAGCATTGGTTTGAAGCTTAATCATGTGTTTTGCATGGATTTGAATCTAACAAATTTGTATCCCCTCCATTTGAAGCTATATCACTTATATCGCATGTATCTGATGTTAAATAATTTGTTTCGCATGGATTTGAAGCTAAACCTTCTACATCGCATTGATTTGCAGCTAAATCATATGTTTCGCATGGATCTGACGCTAACTCGTTTGTTTCGCCTGCATTTGAATCTATATCATTTATATCGCAAGTATCTGATGTTAAATCATTTGTTTCGCATGCATTTGAAGCTAAACCTTCTACATCGCATTGATTTGAAGCAAAACCTTCTACATCGCATTGATTAGAAGCTAAATCATGAGTGTCGCGTGGAGTTGAAGCTAGCTCGTTTGTTTCCTCTGCATTTGAACCTATATCACTTATATCGCAAGTATCTGAAGCTAAATCATTTGTTTCGCATGGATTAGAAACTAACTCGTTTGATTCGCCTGCATTTGAAGCTATATCATTTATATCGCAAGTATTTGAAGCTAAATCATTTGTGTTGCATGGATTTGAAGCTAATCCTTCTACTTCGCATTGATTTGAAGCTAAATCAAGTTTATCGCATTGATATTGTGGCTAACTTGTTTGATAGTCTGCATTTGATGCCATATCACTTATATCCCAAGTGTTTGAAGCTAAATCATTTTTTAAGCATGGATTTGAAGGTAAACCTTCTACATCGCATTGATTTGAAGCTAAATCATGAGTTTCGCATGGATTAGAAGCTAACACGTTTGTTTCGCCTGCATTTGAAGCTATATCATTTATATCGCAAGTATTTGAAGCTAAATCATTTATTAAGCATGGATTTGAAGGTAAACCTTCTACACCGCATTGATTTGAAGCTAAATCATGAGTTTCGCATGGATTAGAAGCTAACACGTTTGTTTCGCCTGCATTTGAAGCTATATCATTTATATCGCAAGTATTTGAAGCTAAATCATTTGTTAAGCATGGATTTGAAATTAAACCTTCTACATAGCATTGATTTGAAGCTTAATCATGTGTTTTGCATGGATTTGAAGTTTACTCATTTGTTTCCCCTCCATTTGAAGCTATATCACTGATATCGCAAGTATTTGATGTTAAATCATTTGTTTCGCAGGGATTTGAAGCTCAACCTTCAACATCGCATTGATTTGAAGCTAAATCATGTGTTTCGCTTGGATATGAAGCTAGCTCGTTGGTTTCGCATGCTGTTGAAGCTATATCACCTATATCCCAAGTGTTTAAAGCTAAATCATTTGTTTTGCATGGATTTGAAGCTAAACCTTCTACATCGCATTGAATTGAAGCTAAATCATGTGTTTCGCTTAGATTTGAAGCAAAACCTTCTACATAGCATTGATTTGAAGCTTAATCATGTGTTTTGCATGGATTTGAAGTTTACTCATTTGTTTCCCCTCCATTTAAAGCTATATCACTGATATCGCAAGTATTTGATGTTAAATCATTTGTTTCGCAGGCATTTGAAGCTAAACCTTCTACATCGCATTGATTTGAAGTTAATTCATGTGTCGAGTGGATATGAAGCTAACTCGTTGGTTTCGCATGCTGTTGAAGCTATATCACCTATATCCCAAGTGTTTGAAGCTCAATCATTTGCTCCGCATGGATTTGAAGCTAATCCTTCTACATCGCATTGATTTGAAACTAAATCAAGTGTTTCGCATGGATTTGAAGCTAACTCGTTTATTTCGCCTGCAGTTTAATCTATATCACTTATATCGCAAGTATCTGATGTTAAATCATTTGTTCCGCATGGATATGAAGCATAACCTTCTACATCGCATTGATTTAAAGCTATATCATGTGTTTCGCTTGGATTTGAAGCTAAACCTTCTACATAGCTTTGGTTGGAAGCTTAATCATGTGTATTGCATGGTTTTGAATCTAACTCATTTGTATCCCCTCCATTGCAAGCTATATCACTTATATCGCATGTATCTGATGTTAAATCATTTGCTTCGCATGGATTTAAAGCTAAGCCTTCTACATCGCATAGATTGGAAGCTAAATCATGTGTTTCGCTTGGATATGAAGCTAACTCGTTTGATTCTTCTCCATTTGAAGCTATGTCACTTATATCCCAAGTGTTTAAAGCTAAATCATTTGTTTTGCATGGATTTGAAGCTAAACCTTCTACATCGCATTGAATTGAAGCTAAATCATCTGTTTCGCTTGGATTTGAAGCAAAACCTTCTACATAGCATTAATTTGAAGCTTAATCATGTGTTTTGCATGGATTTGAAGCTAACTCATTTGTTTCCCCTCCATTTGAAACTATATCACTTATATTGCAAGTATCTGATGTTAAATCATTTGTTCCGCATGGATTTGAAGCTAAACCTTCTACATCGCATTGATTTGAAGCTAAGTCATGTGTTTCGCTAGGATTTGAAGCTAAACCTGCTACATAGCATTGATTTGAAGCTTAATCATGTGTTTTGCATGGATTTGAAGCTAATTCATGTGTTTCCCCTCCATCTGAAGCTATGTCACTTACATCGCAAGTATCTGATGTTAAATCATTTGTTTCGCACGAATTTGAAGCTAATCCATGTGTTGCGCACGAATTTTAAGCTAAATCATGTGTTTCTCATGCAATTGAAGCTAACTGGTTTGTTTTGCCTGCATTTGATGCTATATCACCTGTATCGCATGTATTGAAGAATAATCATTTTCTTCGCACGGATTTGAGGCGATCTCGTTTATTTCGCCTGCAGTTGAATCTATATCACTTATATTGCAACTATCTGATGTTAAATCATTTGTTCCGCATGGATTTGAAGCTAAATCATGTGTTTCGCTTGGATTTTAAACTAAAGCTGCTACATAGCATTGATTTGAATCTTAATCATGTGTTTTGCATGGATTTGAAGCTAACTCATTTGTATCCCCTCCATTTGAAGCTATGTCACTTATATCGCATGTATCTGATGTTAAATCATTTGCTTCGCTTGGATTTGAAGCTAAGCCTTCTACATCGCATAGATTGGAAGCTAAATCATGTGTTTCGCTGGATATGAAGCTAACTCGTTTGATTCTTCTCCATTTGAAGCTATATCACTTATATCCCAAGTGTTTGCAGCTAATTCATTCGTTTTGCATGGATTTGAAGCTAAACCTTCTACATCGCATTGAATTGAAGCTAAATCATGTGTTTCGCTTGGATTAGAAGCAAAACCTTCTACATACCCTTGATTTGAAGCTTAATCATGTGTTTTGCATGGATTTGATGCTAACTCATTTGTTTCCCATCCATTTGAAGCTATATCACTGATATCGCAAGCATCTGATGTTAAATCATTTGTTCCGCATGTATTTGAAGCTAAACCTTCTACATTGCATTTATTTGAAGCTAAATCATGTGTTTCGCTTGGATTTGAAGCTAAACCTTCTACATCGCATTGATTCGAAGCTAAATCATGTGTTTCGCTTGGATTTGAAGCTACACCTTCTACATAGCAATGATTTGAAGCTTAATCATGTGTTTTGCATGGATTTGAAGCTGACTCATTTGTTTCCACTCCATTTGAAGCTATATCACTGATATCGCAAGTATTTGATGTTAAATCATTTGTTTCGCAGGCATTTGAAGCTAAACCTTCTACATCGCATTGATTTGAAGTTAAATCATGTGTTTCGCTTGGATATGAAGCTAGCTCGTTGGTTTCGCATGCTGTTGAAGCTATATCACTTATATCCCAAGTGTTTGAAGCTCAATCATTTGCTTCGCATGGATTTGAAGCTAATCCTTCTACATCGCATTGATTTGAAACTAAATCAAGTGTTTCGCATGGATTTGAAGCTAACTCGTTTATTTCGCCTGCAGTTTAATCTATATCACTTATATTGCAAGTATCTGATGTTAAATCATTTGTTCCGCATGGATTTGAAGCATAACCTTCTACATCGCATTGATTTAAAGCTATATCATGTGTTTCGCTTGGATTTCAAGCTAAACCTGCTACATAGCATTGATTTGAAGCTTAATCATGTGTTTTGCATGGATTTGAAGCTAATTCATGTGTTTCCCCTCCATCTGAAGCTATGTCACTTATATCGCAAGTATCTGATGTTAAATCATTTGTTTCGCACGAATTTGAAGCTAATCCATGTGTTCCGCATGGATTTGAAGCTAAATCATGTGTTTCGCTTGGATTTTAAACTAAACCTTCAACATAGCATTGATTTGAATCTTAATCATGTGTTTTGCATGGATTTGAAGCTAACTCATTTGTTTCCCCTCCATTTGAAACTATATCACTTATATCGCAAATATCTGATATTAAGTCATTTGTTCCGCATGGATTTGAAGCTAAACCTTCTACATCGCATTGATTTGAAGCTAAATCATGTGTTTCGCTAGGATATGAAGCTAAACCTTCTACATAGCATTGATTTGAAGCTTAATCATGTGTTTTGCATGGATTTGAAGTTAACTCATTGGTTTCCCCACCAATTGAAGCTATATCACTGATATCCCAAGTATTTGATGTTAAATCATTTGTTTCGCAGGGATTTGAAGCTAAACCTTCTACATCGCATTGATTTGAAGTTAAATCATGTGTTTCGCTTGGATATGAAGCTAGCTCGTTGGTTTCGCATGCTGTTGAAGCTATATCACCTATATCCCAAGTGTTTGAAGCTCAATCATTTGCTTCTCATGGATTTGAAGCTAATCCTTCTACATCGCATTGATTTGAAACTAAATCAAGTGTTTCACATGGATTTGAAGCTATCTCGTTTATTTCGCCTGCAGTTTAATCCATATCACTTATATCGCAAGTATCTGATGTTAAATCTTTTGTTCCGCATGGATTTGAAGCAAAACCTTCTACATCGCATAGATTGGAAGCTAAATCATGTGTTTCGCTTGGATATGAAGCTAACTCGTTTGATTCTTCTCCATTTGAAGCTATATCACTTATATCCCAAGTATTTAAAGCTAAATCATTTGTTTTGCATGGATTTGAAGCTAAAACTTCCACATCGCATTGAATTGAAGCTAAATCATGTGTTTCGCTTGGATTTGAAGCTAAACCTTCTACATAGCATTGATTTGATGCTTAATCATGTGTTTTGCATGGATCGGAAGCTAACTCATTTGTTTCCCCTCCATTTGAAACTATATCACTTATATTGCAAGTATCTGATGTTAAATCATTTGTTCCGCATGGATTTGAAGCTAAACCTTCTACATCGCATTGATTTGAAGCTAAATCATGTGTTTCGCATGGATTAGAAGCTAACACGTTTCTTTCGCCTGCATTTGAAGCTATATCATTTATATCGCAAGTATTTGAAGCTAAATCATTTGTTAAGCATGGATTTGAAGGTAAACCTTCTACATCGCATTGATTTGAGCCTAAATCAAGTTTATGGCATGGATTTTGAAGCTAACTCGTTTGATCGTCTGCATTTGAAGCCATATCACTTATATACCAAGTGCTTGAAGCTAAATCATTTTTTAAGCATGGATTTGAAGTTAAACCTTCTACATCGCATTGATTTGAAGCTAAATCATGAGTTTCGCATGGATTTGAATCTAACTCGTTTGTTTCGCCTGCATTTGGAGCTATATCATTTATATCGCAAGTATTTGAAGCTAAATCATTTGTGTTGCATGGATTTGAAGCTAATCCTTCTACTTCGCATTAATTTGAAGCTAAATCAAGTTTATCGCATGGATTTTGTGGCTAACTTGTTTGATCGTCTGCATTTGAAGCTTTATCACTTATATCCCAAGTGTTTGAAGCTAAATTATTTGTTAAGCATGGATTTGAAGGTAAACCTCCTACATCGCATTGATTTGAAGCTAAATCATGAGTTTGGCATGGATTAGAAGCTAACACGTTTGTTTAGCCTGCATTTGAAGCTATGTCATTTATATCGCAAGTATTTGAATCGAAATCATTTGTTAAGCATGGATTTGAAGGTAAACCTTCTACATCGCATTGATTTGAAGCTAAATCATGAGTTTCGCATGGATTAGAAGCTAACACGTTTGTTTCGCCTGCATTTGAAGCTATATCATTTATATCGCAAGTATTTGAAGCTAAATCATTTGTTAAGCATGGATTTGAAGGTAAACCTTCCACATCGCATTGATTTGAAGCTAAATCAAGTTTATCGCATGGATTTTGAAGCTAACTCGTTTGATCGTCTGCATTTGTAGCCATATCACCTATATCCCAAGTGTTTGAAGCTCAATCATTTGCTTCGCATGGATTTGAAGCTAATCCTTCTACATCGCATTGATTTGAAACTAAATCAAGTGTTTCGCATGGATTTGAAGCTAACTCGTTTATTTCGCCTGCAGTTTAATCTATATCACTTATATCGCAAGTATCTGATGTTAAATCATTTATTCCGCATGGATTTGAAGCTAAACCTTCTACATCGTATAGATTGGAAGCTTAATCATGTGTTTCGCTTGGATATGAAGCTAACTCGTTTGATTCTTCTCCATTTGAAGCTATATCACTGATATCGCAAGCATCTGATGTTAAATCATTTGTTCCGCATGTATTTGAAGCTAAACCTTCTACATAGCATTGATTTGAAGCTAAATCATGTGTTTCGCTTGGATTTGAAGCTAAACCTTCTACATAGCATTGGTTTGAAGCTTAATCATGTGTTTTGCATGGATTTGAAGCTAACTCATTTGTTTCCCCTCCATTTGAAACTATATCACTTATATCGCAAATATCTGATATTAAGTCATTTGTTCCGCATGGATTGGAAGCTAAACCTTCTACATCGCAGTGATTTGAAGCTTAATCATGTGTTTTGCATGGATTTGAGGCTAACTCATTTGTTTCCCCTCCATTTGAAGCTATATCACTTATATCGCAAGTATCTGATGTTAAATCATTTGTTCCGCATGGATTTGAAGCTAAACCTTCTACATCGCATTGATTTGAAGCTAAATCATGTGTTTCGCTTGGATATGAAGCTAACTCGTTGGTTTCGCATGCTGTTGAAGCTATATCACCTATATCCCAAGTGTTTGAAGCTCAATCATTTGCTTCGCATGGATTTGAAGCTAATGCTTCTACATCGCATTGATTTGAAACAAAAATCAGGTGTTTCGCATGGATTTAAAGCTAAACCTTCTACAAAGCATTGATTTGAAGCTTAGTCATGTGTTTTGCATGGATTTGAAGCTAACTCATTTATTTCCCCTCCATTTGAAACTATATCACTCATATTGCAAGTATCTGATGTTAAATCATTTGTTCCGCATGGATTTGAAGCTAAACCTTCTACATCGCATTGATTTGAAGCTAAATCATCTGTTTCGCTAGGATTTGAAGCTAAACCTTCTACATGGCATTGATTTGAAGCTTAATCATGTGTTTTGCATGGATTTGAAGTTAACTCATTTGTTTCCCCTCCATTTGCAGCTATATCACTGATATCGCAAGTATTTGATGTTAAATCATTTGTTTACGCAGGGATTTGAAGCTAAACCTTCTACATCGCATTGATTTGAAGTTAAATCATGTGTTTCGCTTGGATATGAAGCTAAACCTTCTACTTCGCATTGATTTGAAGCTAAATCTTGTGCATCGTATGGATTTTGAAGCTAACTAGTCTTTTTCGTCTGCATTTGAAGCTATATCACTTATATCACAAGTGTTTGAAGCTAAATCATTTGTTTCGCACAAATTTGAAGCTAAACCTTCTACATCGCATTGATTTGCAGCTACATCATATGTTTCGCATGGAATTGAAGCTAACTCGTTTGTTTCGCTTGCATTTGAAGCTATATCACTGATATCGCAAGCATCTGATGTTAAATCATTTGTACCGCATGTATTTGAAGCTAAACCTTCTACATCGCATTGATTCGAAGCTAAATCATGTGTTTCGCTTGGATTTGAAGCTACACCTTCTACATAGCATTGATTTGAAGCTTAATCATGTGTTTTGCATGGATTTGAAGCTGACTCATTTGTTTCCACTCCATTTGAAGCTATATCACCTATATCGCAAGTATCTGGTGTTAAATCATTTGTTCCGCATGGATTTGAAGCTAAACCTTCTACATCGCATTGATTTGAAACTAAATCATGTGTTTCGCTAGGATTTGAAGCTAAACCTTCTACATAGCATTGATTTGAGGCTTAATCATGTGTTTTGCATGGATTTGAAGTTAACTCATTTGTTTCCCCTCCATTTGAAGCTATATCACTGATATCGCAAGTATTTGATGTTAAATCATTTGTTTCGCAGGCATTTGAAGCTAAACCTTCTACATCGCATTGATTTGAAGTTAAATCATGTGTTTCGCTTGGATATGAAGCTAGCTCGTTGGTTTCGCATGCTGTTGAAGCTATATCACTTATATCCCAAGTGTTTGAAGCTCAATCATTTGCTTCGCATGGATTTGAAGCTAATCCTTCTACATCGCATTGATTTGAAACTAAATCAAGTGTTTCGCTTTGATTTGAAGGGAACAGGTTTGGTTGGTCTGCGTTTGAAGCTATATCACTTATATCGCAAGTGTTTGAAGCTAAATCCATTTGTTTCGCATGGATTTGAAGCTAAACCTTCTACATCGCATTCATTTGAAGCAAAATCATGTGTTTCGCTTGAATTTGAAGCTTATCCTTCTGCATCGCATTGATTTGAAGCATAATCATGTGTTTAGCATGCATTTGAAACTAACTCGTTTGTTGCCCATGCATTTGAAGCTATATCACTTATATCGCAATTATCTGATGCTAAATCATTTGTTTCCCATGGATTTGAAGCTAAAACTGCAACATCGCATAGATTTGAAACTAACTCGTTTGATTCGTCTGCATTTGAAGCTATATCGCATGCATTTGAAGCTAAACCATATACATCACATTGATTTGAAGATAAATCATTTGCTTCGCATGGATTTTTGTGCTAATTCGTTTGATTCGTCTGCATTTGAAGCTATATCACTTATAACCCAAGTATTTAAAGCTATAATAATTTGTTTCGCATGGATTTGAAGGTAAACCTTCTACATCGCATTGATTTGAAGCTAAACCTACTGCATCGCATTGATTTAAAGCTAAATCATGAGTGTCGCGTGGAGTTTAAGCTAGCTCGTTTGTTTCCTCTGCATTTGAAGCTATATCACTTAAATCGCAACTACCTGATGCTAAATCATTTGTTTCGCATGGATTTCAAGCTAAACCTTCTACATCGCATTGATTTTCAGCTAAATCCAGTGCATGGCGTGGATTTGAAGATAACTCGTTTGATCGTCTGCATTTCAAGCTATATCACTTATATCCCAAGTGTTTGAAGCTAAATTATTTGTTAAGCATGGATTTGAAGGTAAACCTTCTACATCGCATTGATTTGAAGCTAAATCATGAGTTTTGCATGTATTAGATGCTAACTCGTTTGTTTCTTCTGCATTTGAAACTATATCAATTATATCGCAAATGTCTGAAGCTAAATCACTTGTTTCGCGTGGACTTGAAGCTAACACGTTTGACCGTCTGCATTTGAAGCTATATCACATATATCCCAAGTGTCTGAAGCTAAATCATTTGTGTTTCATGGATTTGAAGCTAATCCTTCTACTTCGCATTGATTTGAAGCTAAATCAAGTTTATCGCATGGATTTTGAAGCTAACTCGTTTGATCGTCTGCATTGATGCTATATCACTTATATCCCAAGTGTTTGATGCTAAATTATTTGTTAAGCATGGATTTGAAGGTAAACCTTCTACATCGCATTGATTTGAAGCTAAATCATGAGTTTCGCATGGATTAGAAGATAACTCGTTTGTTTCTTCTGCATTTGAAGCTATATCACTTATATCGCAAGTGTCTGAAGCTAAATCACTTGTTTCGCGTGGACTTGAAGCTAACTCGTTTGATCGTCTGCATTTGAAGCTATATCACTTATATCCAAAGTGTCTGAAGCTAAATCATTTGTTGTGCATGGATTTGAAGGTAAACCTTCTACATCGCATTGATTTGAAGCTAAATCATGAGTTTCGCATGGATTAGAAGATAACTCGTTTGTTAGGCCTGCATGTGAAGCTATATCATTTATATCGCAAGTATTTGGAGCTAAATCATTTGTGTTGCATGGATTTGAAGCTAATCCTTCTACTTCGCATTGATTTGAAGCTAAATCAAGTTTATCGCATGGATTTTGAAGCTAACTCGTTTGATCGTCTGCATTTGAAGCTATATCACTTATATCCCAAGTGTTTGAAGCTAAATTATTTGTTAAGCATGGATTTGAAGGTAAACCTTCTACATCGCATTGATTTGAAGCTAAATCATGAGTTTCGCATGGATTATAAGCTAACTCGTTTGTTTCTTCTGCATTTGAAGCTATATCACTTATATCGCAAGTGTCTGAAGCTAAATCACTTGTTTCGCGTGGACTTGAAGCTAACTCGTTTGATCGTCCGCATTTCAAGGTATATCACTTATATCCCAAGTGTTTGAAGCTAAATTATTTGTTAAGCATGGATTTGAAGGTAAACCTTCTATTTCGCAATGATTTGAAGATAAATCATTTGTTTCGCATGGATTTTTGACCTAACTCGTTTGATTCGTCTGCATTTGAAGCTATATCACTTATATCTCAAGTGTTTGAAGCTAAATAATTTGTTTCGCACGGATTTGAAGCTAAACGTTCTGCATCGCATTGATTTGAAGCTTAATCATGTGTTTAGCATGCATTTGAAACTAACTCGTTTGTTTCGTCTGCATTTGAAGCTATATCACTTATATCGCAAGTGTTTGAATCTATATCATTTGTTTCGCATGGATTTGAAGCTCAACCTTCTACATCGCATTGATTTGAAGCTAAATCATGTGTTTCGCTGGGATTTGAGGCTAATCCTTCTACATCGCATTGATTTGAAGCTAAATCATGTGTTTCGCATTTATTTGAAGCTACCTCGTTTGTTTCGTCTGCATTTGAAGCTATATCACTTATATCCCAAGTGTTTGAAGCTAAATAATTTGTTTCGCATGGATTCGAAGCTAAACCTACTACATCACATTGATTTGCAGCTAAATCATGCGTTTCGCTTGGATTTGAAGCTAATCCTTCTATTTCGCATTGATTTGAAGCTAAATCATGTGTATCGTATGGATTTTGAAGCTAACTCGTTTGATTCGTCTGCATTTGAAGCTATATCACTTATATTCCAAGTGTTTGATGCTAAATAATTTTTTTCGCATGGGTTTGAAGGTAAACTGTCTACATCGCATTGATTTGAAGCTAAACCTTCTGCATCGCATTGATTTGAAGCTAAATCATCAATGTCGCGTGGAGTTGAAGCTAGCTCGTTTGTTTCCTCTGCATTTGAACCTATATCACTTATATCTCAAGTATCTGAAGCTAAATCATTTGTTTCGCATGGATTTTGCAACTAAGCCTTCTACTTTGCATTGATTTGAAGATAAATCATTTGCTTCGCATGGATTTTTGTGCTAATTCGTTTGATTCGTCTGCATTTGAAGCTATATCACTTATAACCCAAGTATTTAAAGCTATAATAATTTGTTTCGCATGGATTTGAAGGTAAACCTTCTACATCGCATTGATTTGAAGCTAAACCTACTGCATCGCATTGATTTGAAGCTTAATCATGAGTATCGCGTGGAGTTTAAGCTAGCTCGTTTGTTTCCTCTGCATTTGAAGCTATATCACTTAAATCGCAAGTATCTGATGCTAAATCATTTGTTTCGCATGGATTTCAAGCTAAACCTTCTACATCGCATTGATTTTCTGCTAAATCAAGTGCATGGCATGGATTTGAAGATAACTCGTTTGATCGTCTGCATTTCAAGCTATATCACTTATATCCCAAGTGTTTGAAGCTAAATTATTTGTTAAGCATGGATTTGAAGGTAAACCTTCTACATCGCATTGATTTGAAGCTAAATCATGAGTTTCGCATGTATTAGATGCTAACTCGTTTGTTTCTTCTGCATTTGAAACTATATCAATTATATCGCAAATGTCTGAAGCTAAATCACTTGTTTCGCGTGGACTTGAAGCTAACACGTTTGACCGTCTGCATTTGAAGCTATATCACATATATCCCAAGTGTCTGAAGCTAAATCATTTGTGTTGCATGGATTTGAAGCTAATCCTTCTACTTCGCATTGATTTGTAGCTAAATCAAGTTTATCGCATGGATTTTGAAGCTAACTCGTTTGATCGTCTGCATTTGAAGCTATATCACTTATATCCCAAGTGTCTGAAGCTAAATCATTTGTTGTGCATGGATTTGAAGGTAAACCTTCTACATCGCTTTGATTTGAAACTAAAGTATGAGTTTCGCATGGATTAGAAGATAACTCGTTTGTTAGGCCTGCATTTGTAGCTATATCATTTATATCGCAAGTATTTGGAGCTAAATCATTTGTGTTGCATGGATTTGAAGCTAATCCTTCTACTTCGCATTGATTTGAAGCTAAATCAAGTTTATCGCATGGATTTTGAAGCTAACTCGTTTGATCGTCTGCATTTGATGCCATATCACTTATATCCCAAGTGTTTGAAGCTAAATCATTTTTTAAGCATGGATTTGAAGGTAAACCTTCTACATCGCATTGATTTGAAGCTAAATCATGAGTTTCGCATGGATTAGAAGCTAACACGTTTGTTTCGCCTGCATTTGAAGCTATATCATTTATATCGCAAGTATTTGAAGCTAAATCATTTGTTAAGCATGGATTTGAAGGTAAACCTTCTACTTCGCATTTATTTGAAGCTAAATCAAGTTTATCGCATGGATTTTGAAGCTAACTCGTTTGATCGTCTGCATTTGAAGCTATATCACCAATATCCCAAGTGTTTGAAGCTAAATTATTTGTTAAGCATGGATTTGAAGGTAAATATTCAACATAGCATTGATTTGAAGCTAAATCATGAGTTTCGCATGGATTAGAAGCTAACACTTTTGTTTCGCCTGCATTTGAAGCTATATCATTTATATCGCAAGTATTTGAAGCTAAATCATTTGTGTTACATGGATTTGAAGGTAAACCTTCTACATCGCATTGATTTGAAGCTAAATCATGAGTCTCGCATGGATTAGAAGCTAACTCGTTTGTTTCGCCTGCATTTGAAGCTATATCATTTATATCGCAAGTATTTGAAGCTAAATCATTTGTGTTGCATGGATTTGAAGCTCATCCTTCTACATCGCATTGATTTTCAGCTAAATCAAGTGCATGGCATGGATTTGAAGATAACTCGTTTGTTTCTTCTGCATTTGAAGCTATATCACTTATATCGCAAGTGTCTGAAGCTAAATCACTTGTTTCGCGTGGACTTGAAGCTAACTCGTTTGATCGTCTGCATTTGAAGCTAAATCACTTATATCCCAAGTGTCTGAAGCTAAATCATTTGTTGTGCATGGATTTGAAGGTAAACCTTCTACATCGCATTGATTTGAAGCTAAATCATGAGTTTCGCATGGATTAGAAGCTAACACGTTTGTTTCGCCTGCATTTGAAGCTATATCATTTATATCGCAAGAATTTGAAGCTAAATCATCTTTGTTGCATGGATTTGAAGCTCATCCTTCTACATCGCATTGATTTTCAGCTAAATCAAGTGCATGGCATGGATTTGAATATAACTCGTTTGTTTCTTCTGCATTTGAAGCTATATCACTTATATCGCAAGTGTCTGAAGCTAAATCACTTGTTTCGCGTGGACTTGAAGCTAACTCGTTTAATCGTCTGCATTTGAAGCTATATCACTTATATCCCAAGTGTCTGAAGCTAAATCATTTGTTGTGCATGGATTTGAAGGTAAACCTTCTACATCGCATTGATTTGAAGCTAAATCATGAGTTTCGCATGGATTAGAAGCTAACACGTTTGTTTCGCCTGCATTTGAAGCTATATCATTTATATCGCAAGTATTTGAAGCTAAATCATCTTTGTTGCATGGATTTGAAGCTCATCCTTCTACTTCGCATTGATTTGAAGCTAAATCAAGTTTATCGCATGAATTTAGAAGCTAACTCGATTGATCGTCTGCATTTGAAGCTATATCACTTACATCCCAAGTGTCTGAAGCTAAATCACTTGTTTCGCGTGGACTTGAAGCTAACTCGTTTAATCGTCTGCATTTGAAGCTATATCACTTATATCCCAAGTGTCTGAAGCTAAATCATTTGTTGTGCATGGATTTGAAGGTAAACCTTCTACATCGCATTCATTTGAAGCTAAATCATGAGTTTCGCATGGATTAGAAGCTAACACGTTTGTTTCGCCTGCATTTGAAGCTATATCATTTATATCGCAAGTATTTGAAGCTAAATCATCTTTGTTGCATGGATTTGAAGCTCATCCTTCTACTTCGCATTGATTTGAAGCTAAATCAAGTTTATCGCATGAATTTAGAAGCTAACTCGATTGATCGTCTGCATTTGAAGCTATATCACTTACATCCCAAGTGTTTGAAGCTAAATCATTTGTTAAGCATGGATTTGAAGGTAAACCTTCTACATCGCATTGATTTTCTGCTAAATCAAGTGCATGGCATGGATTTGAAGATAACTCGTTTGATCGTCTGCATTTCAAGCTATATCACTTATATCCCAAGTGTTTGAAGCTAAATTATTTGTTAAGCATGGATTTGAAGGTAAACCTTCTACATCGCATTGATTTGAAGCTAAATCAAGTTTATCGCATGGATTTTGAAGCTAACTCGTTTGATCGTCTGCATTTGAAGCTATATCACTTATATCCCAAGTGTCTGAAACTAAATCATTTGTTGTGCATGGATTTGAAGCTAATCCTTCTACTACGCATGGATTTGAAGCTAAATCAAGTTTATCGCATGAATTTTGAAGCTAACTCGTTTGATCGTCTGCATTTGAGGCTATATCATTTAAATCGCAAGTATTTGAAGCTAAATCATTTTTTAAGCATGGATTTGAAGGTAAACCTTCTACATCGCATTGATTTGAAGCTAAATCACGTGTTTCGCATGGATTAGAAGCTAACACATTTGTTTCGCCTGCATTTGAAGCTATATCATTTATATCGCAAGTATTTGAAGCTAAATCATTTGTTAAGCATGGATTTGAAGGTAAACCTTCTACTTCGCATTGATTTGAAGCTAAATCAAGTTTATCGCATGGATTTTGAAGCTAACTCGTTTGATCGTCTGCATTTGAAGCTATATCACTTATATCCCAAGTGTTTGAAGCTAAATCATTTGTTAAGCATGGATTTGAAGGTAAACCTTCTACATTGCATTGATTTGAAGCTAAATCAAGTTTATCGCATGGATTTTGAAGCTAACTCGTTTGATCGTCTGCATTTGAAGCTATATCACTTATATCCCAAGTGTCTGAAGCTAAATCATTTGTTGTGCATGGATTTGAAGGTAAACCTTCTACATCGCATTGATTTGAAGCTAAATCATGAGTTTCGCATGGATTAGAAGCTAACACGTTTGTTTCGCCTGCATTTGAAGCTATATCATTTATATCGCATTGATTTGAAGCTAAATCATTTGTGTTGCATGGATTTTAAGCTAATCCTTCTACTTCGCATTGATTTGAAGCTAAATCAAGTTTATCGCATGAATTTTGAAGCTAACTCGGTTGATCGTCTGCATTTAAAGCTATATCATTTATATCCCAAGTGTTTGAAGCTAAATCATTTGTTAAGCATGGATTTGAAGGTAAAGCTTCTACATCGCATTGATTTGAAGCTAAATCATGAGTTTCGCATGGATTAGAAGCTAACTCGTTTGATCGTCTGCATTTGAAGCTATACCACTTATATCCCAAGTGTTTGAAGCTAAATAATTTGTTTCGCATGGATTTGAAGGTAAACCTTCTACATCGCATTGATTTGAAGCTAAATCAAGTGCATGGCATGGATTTGAAGATAACTCAATTGTTTCTTCTGCATTTGAAGCTATATCACTTATATCGCAAGTGTCTGAAGCTAAGTCACTTGTTTCGCGTGAACTTGAAGCTAACTCGTTTGATCGTCTGCATTTGAAGCTATATCATTTATATCGCAAGTATTTGAAGCTAAATCATCTTTGTTGCATGGATTTGAAGCTCATCCTTCTACTTCGCATTGATTTGAAGCTAAATCAAGTTTATCGCATGAATTTAGAAGCTAACTCGATTGATCGTCTGCATTTGAAGCTATATCACTTACATCCCAAGTGTCTGAAGCTAAATCACTTGTTTCGCGTGGACTTGAAGCTAACTCGTTTAATCGTCTGCATTTGAAGCTATATCACTTATATCCCAAGTGTCTGAAGCTAAATCATTTGTTGTGCATGGATTTGAAGGTAAACCTTCTACATCGCATTCATTTGAAGCTAAATCATGAGTTTCGCATGGATTAGAAGCTAACACGTTTGTTTCGCCTGCATTTGAAGCTATATCATTTATATCGCAAGTATTTGAAGCTAAATCATCTTTGTTGCATGGATTTGAAGCTCATCCTTCTACTTCGCATTGATTTGAAGCTAAATCAAGTTTATCGCATGAATTTAGAAGCTAACTCGATTGATCGTCTGCATTTGAAGCTATATCACTTACATCCCAAGTGTTTGAAGCTAAATCATTTGTTAAGCATGGATTTGAAGGTAAACCTTCTACATCGCATTGATTTTCTGCTAAATCAAGTGCATGGCATGGATTTGAAGATAACTCGTTTGATCGTCTGCATTTCAAGCTATATCACTTATATCCCAAGTGTTTGAAGCTAAATTATTTGTTAAGCATGGATTTGAAGGTAAACCTTCTACATCGCATTGATTTGAAGCTAAATCAAGTTTATCGCATGGATTTTGAAGCTAACTCGTTTGATCGTCTGCATTTGAAGCTATATCACTTATATCCCAAGTGTCTGAAACTAAATCATTTGTTGTGCATGGATTTGAAGCTAATCCTTCTACTACGCATGGATTTGAAGCTAAATCAAGTTTATCGCATGAATTTTGAAGCTAACTCGTTTGATCGTCTGCATTTGAGGCTATATCATTTAAATCGCAAGTATTTGAAGCTAAATCATTTTTTAAGCATGGATTTGAAGGTAAACCTTCTACATCGCATTGATTTGAAGCTAAATCACGTGTTTCGCATGGATTAGAAGCTAACACATTTGTTTCGCCTGCATTTGAAGCTATATCATTTATATCGCAAGTATTTGAAGCTAAATCATTTGTTAAGCATGGATTTGAAGGTAAACCTTCTACTTCGCATTGATTTGAAGCTAAATCAAGTTTATCGCATGGATTTTGAAGCTAACTCGTTTGATCGTCTGCATTTGAAGCTATATCACTTATATCCCAAGTGTTTGAAGCTAAATCATTTGTTAAGCATGGATTTGAAGGTAAACCTTCTACATTGCATTGATTTGAAGCTAAATCAAGTTTATCGCATGGATTTTGAAGCTAACTCGTTTGATCGTCTGCATTTGAAGCTATATCACTTATATCCCAAGTGTCTGAAGCTAAATCATTTGTTGTGCATGGATTTGAAGGTAAACCTTCTACATCGCATTGATTTGAAGCTAAATCATGAGTTTCGCATGGATTAGAAGCTAACACGTTTGTTTCGCCTGCATTTGAAGCTATATCATTTATATCGCATTGATTTGAAGCTAAATCATTTGTGTTGCATGGATTTTAAGCTAATCCTTCTACTTCGCATTGATTTGAAGCTAAATCAAGTTTATCGCATGAATTTTGAAGCTAACTCGGTTGATCGTCTGCATTTAAAGCTATATCATTTATATCCCAAGTGTTTGAAGCTAAATCATTTGTTAAGCATGGATTTGAAGGTAAAGCTTCTACATCGCATTGATTTGAAGCTAAATCATGAGTTTCGCATGGATTAGAAGCTAACTCGTTTGATCGTCTGCATTTGAAGCTATACCACTTATATCCCAAGTGTTTGAAGCTAAATAATTTGTTTCGCATGGATTTGAAGGTAAACCTTCTACATCGCATTGATTTGAAGCTAAATCAAGTGCATGGCATGGATTTGAAGATAACTCAATTGTTTCTTCTGCATTTGAAGCTATATCACTTATATCGCAAGTGTCTGAAGCTAAGTCACTTGTTTCGCGTGAACTTGAAGCTAACTCGTTTGATCGTCTGCATTTGAAGCTAAATCACTTATATCCCAAGTGTCTGAAGCTAAATCATTTGTTGTGCATGGATTTGAAGGTAAACCTTCTACATCGCATTGATTTGAAGCTAAATCATGAGTTTCGCATGGATTAGAAGCTAACACGTTTGTTTCGCCTGCATTCGAAGCTATATCATTTATATCGCAAGTATTTCAAGCTAAATCATCTTTGTTGCATGGATTTGAAGCTCATCCTTCTACTTCGCATTGATTTGAAGCTAAATCAAGTTTATCGCATGAATTTAGAAGCTAACTCGTTTGATCGTCAGCATTTGAAGCTATATCACTTATATCCCAAGTGTTTGAAGCTAAATCATTTGTTAAGCATGGATTTGAAGGTAAACCTTCTACATTGCATTGATTTGAAGCTAAATCAAGTTTATCGCATGGATTTTGAAGCTAACTCGTTTGATCGTCTGCATTTGAAGCCATATCACTTATATACCAAGTGCTTGAAGCTAAATCATTTGTTAAGCATGGATTTGAAGTTAAACCTTCTACATCGCATTGATTTGAAGCTAAATCATGAGTTTCGCATGGATTTGAAGCTAACTCGTTTGTTTCGCCTGCATTTGGAGCTATATCATATATATCGCAAGTATTTGAAGCTAAATCATTTGTGTTGCATGGATTTGAAGCTAATCCTTCTACTTCGCATTGATTTGAAGCTAAATCAAGTTTATCGCATGGATTTTGTGGCTAACTTGTTTGATCGGCTGCATTTCAAGCTATATCACTTATATCCCAAGTGTTTGAAGCTAAATTATTTGTCAAGCATGGATTTGAAGGTAAACCTCCTACATCGCATTGATTTGAAGCTAAATCATGAGTTTGGCATGGATTAGAAGCTAACACGTTTGTTTAGCCTGCATTTGAAGCTATATCATTTATATCGCAAGTATTTGAATCGAAATCATTTGTTAAGCATGGATTTGAAGGTAAACCTTCTACATCGCATTGATTTGAAGCTAAATCATGAGTTTCGCATGGATTAGAAGCTAACACGTTTCTTTCGCCTGCATTTGAAGCTATATCATTTATATCGCAAGTATTTGAAGCTAAATCATTTGTTAAGCATGGATTTGAACGTATACCTTCTACATCGCATTGATTTGAAGCTAAATCAAGTTTATCGCATGGATTTTGAAGCTAACTCGTTTGATCGTCTGCATTTGAAGCCATATCACCTATATCCCAAGTGTTTGAAGCTCAATCATTTGCTTCGCATGGATTTGAAGCTAATCCTTCTACATCGCATTGATTTGAAACTAAATCAAGTGTTTCGCATGGATTTGAAGCTAACTCGTTTATTTCGCCTGCAGTTTAATCTATATCACTTATATCGCAAGTATCTGATGTTAAATCATTTATTCCGCATGGATTTGAAGCTAAACCTTCTACATCGTATAGATTGGAAGCTTAATCATGTGTTTCGCTTGGATATGAAGCTAACTCGTTTGATTCTTCTCCATTTGAAGCTATATCACTTATATCCCAAGTGTTTAAAGCTAAATCATTTGTTTTGCATGGATTTGAAGCTAAACCTTCTACATCGCATTGAATTGAAGCTAAATCATCTGTTTCGCTTGGATTTGAAGCAAAACCTTCTACATAGCATTAATTTGAAGCTTAATCATGTGTTTTGCATGGATTTGAAGCTAACTCATTTGTTTCCCCTCCATTTGAAACTATATCACTTATATTGCAAGTATCTGATGTTAAATCATTTGTTCCGCATGGATTTGAAGCTAAACCTTCTACATCGCATTGATTTGAAGCTAAGTCATGTGTTTCGCTAGGATTTGAAGCTAAACCTGCTACATAGCATTGATTTGAAGCTTAATCATGTGTTTTGCATGGATTTGAAGCTAATTCATGTGTTTCCCCTCCATCTGAAGCTATGTCACTTATATCGCAAGTATCTGATGTTAAATCATTTGTTTCGCACGAATTTGAAGCTAATCCATGTGTTGCGCACGAATTTTAAGCTAAATCATGTGTTTCTCATGGAATTGAAGCTAACTGGTTTGTTTTGCCTGCATTTGATGCTATATCACCTGTATCGCAAGTATTGAAGAATAATCATTTTTTTTGCACGGATTTGAGGCGATCTCGTTTATTTCGCCTGCAGTTGAATCTATATCACTTATATCGCAACTATCTGATGTTAAATCATTTGTTCCGCATGGATTTGAAGCTAAATCATGTGTTTCGCTTGGATTTTAAACTAAACCTTCTACATAGCATTGATTTGAATCTTAATCATGTGTTTTGCATGGATTTGAAGCTAACTCATTTGTATCCCCTCCATTTGAAGCTATATCACTTATATCCCAAGTGTTTGAAGCTAAATCATTTGTTAAGCATGGATTTGAAGGTAAACCTTCTACATTGCATTGATTTGAAGCTAAATCAAGTTTATCGCATGGATTTTGAAGCTAACTCGTTTGATCGTCTGCATTTGAAGCTATATCACTTATATCCCAAGTGTCTGAAGCTAAATCATTTGTTGTGCATGGATTTGAAGGTAAACCTTCTACATCGCATTGATTTGAAGCTAAATCATGAGTTTCGCATGGATTAGAAGCTAACACGTTTGTTTCGCCTGCATTTGAAGCTATATCATTTATATCGCATTGATTTGAAGCTAAATCATTTGTGTTGCATGGATTTTAAGCTAATCCTTCTACTTCGCATTGATTTGAAGCTAAATCAAGTTTATCGCATGAATTTTGAAGCTAACTCGGTTGATCGTCTGCATTTAAAGCTATATCATTTATATCCCAAGTGTTTGAAGCTAAATCATTTGTTAAGCATGGATTTGAAGGTAAAGCTTCTACATCGCATTGATTTGAAGCTAAATCATGAGTTTCGCATGGATTAGAAGCTAACTCGTTTGATCGTCTGCATTTGAAGCTATACCACTTATATCCCAAGTGTTTGAAGCTAAATAATTTGTTTCGCATGGATTTGAAGGTAAACCTTCTACATCGCATTGATTTGAAGCTAAATCAAGTGCATGGCATGGATTTGAAGATAACTCAATTGTTTCTTCTGCATTTGAAGCTATATCACTTATATCGCAAGTGTCTGAAGCTAAGTCACTTGTTTCGCGTGAACTTGAAGCTAACTCGTTTGATCGTCTGCATTTGAAGCTAAATCACTTATATCCCAAGTGTCTGAAGCTAAATCATTTGTTGTGCATGGATTTGAAGGTAAACCTTCTACATCGCATTGATTTGAAGCTAAATCATGAGTTTCGCATGGATTAGAAGCTAACACGTTTGTTTCGCCTGCATTCGAAGCTATATCATTTATATCGCAAGTATTTCAAGCTAAATCATCTTTGTTGCATGGATTTGAAGCTCATCCTTCTACTTCGCATTGATTTGAAGCTAAATCAAGTTTATCGCATGAATTTAGAAGCTAACTCGTTTGATCGTCAGCATTTGAAGCTATATCACTTATATCCCAAGTGTTTGAAGCTAAATCATTTGTTAAGCATGGATTTGAAGGTAAACCTTCTACATTGCATTGATTTGAAGCTAAATCAAGTTTATCGCATGGATTTTGAAGCTAACTCGTTTGATCGTCTGCATTTGAAGCCATATCACTTATATACCAAGTGCTTGAAGCTAAATCATTTTTTAAGCATGGATTTGAAGTTAAACCTTCTACATCGCATTGATTTGAAGCTAAATCATGAGTTTCGCATGGATTTGAAGCTAACTCGTTTGTTTCGCCTGCATTTGGAGCTATATCATATATATCGCAAGTATTTGAAGCTAAATCATTTGTGTTGCATGGATTTGAAGCTAATCCTTCTACTTCGCATTGATTTGAAGCTAAATCAAGTTTATCGCATGGATTTTGTGGCTAACTTGTTTGATCGGCTGCATTTCAAGCTATATCACTTATATCCCAAGTGTTTGAAGCTAAATTATTTGTCAAGCATGGATTTGAAGGTAAACCTCCTACATCGCATTGATTTGAAGCTAAATCATGAGTTTGGCATGGATTAGAAGCTAACACGTTTGTTTAGCCTGCATTTGAAGCTATATCATTTATATCGCAAGTATTTGAATCGAAATCATTTGTTAAGCATGGATTTGAAGGTAAACCTTCTACATCGCATTGATTTGAAGCTAAATCATGAGTTTCGCATGGATTAGAAGCTAACACGTTTCTTTCGCCTGCATTTGAAGCTATATCATTTATATCGCAAGTATTTGAAGCTAAATCATTTGTTAAGCATGGATTTGAACGTATACCTTCTACATCGCATTGATTTGAAGCTAAATCAAGTTTATCGCATGGATTTTGAAGCTAACTCGTTTGATCGTCTGCATTTGAAGCCATATCACCTATATCCCAAGTGTTTGAAGCTCAATCATTTGCTTCGCATGGATTTGAAGCTAATCCTTCTACATCGCATTGATTTGAAACTAAATCAAGTGTTTCGCATGGATTTGAAGCTAACTCGTTTATTTCGCCTGCAGTTTAATCTATATCACTTATATCGCAAGTATCTGATGTTAAATCATTTATTCCGCATGGATTTGAAGCTAAACCTTCTACATCGTATAGATTGGAAGCTTAATCATGTGTTTCGCTTGGATATGAAGCTAACTCGTTTGATTCTTCTCCATTTGAAGCTATATCACTTATATCCCAAGTGTTTAAAGCTAAATCATTTGTTTTGCATGGATTTGAAGCTAAACCTTCTACATCGCATTGAATTGAAGCTAAATCATCTGTTTCGCTTGGATTTGAAGCAAAACCTTCTACATAGCATTAATTTGAAGCTTAATCATGTGTTTTGCATGGATTTGAAGCTAACTCATTTGTTTCCCCTCCATTTGAAACTATATCACTTATATTGCAAGTATCTGATGTTAAATCATTTGTTCCGCATGGATTTGAAGCTAAACCTTCTACATCGCATTGATTTGAAGCTAAGTCATGTGTTTCGCTAGGATTTGAAGCTAAACCTGCTACATAGCATTGATTTGAAGCTTAATCATGTGTTTTGCATGGATTTGAAGCTAATTCATGTGTTTCCCCTCCATCTGAAGCTATGTCACTTATATCGCAAGTATCTGATGTTAAATCATTTGTTTCGCACGAATTTGAAGCTAATCCATGTGTTGCGCACGAATTTTAAGCTAAATCATGTGTTTCTCATGGAATTGAAGCTAACTGGTTTGTTTTGCCTGCATTTGATGCTATATCACCTGTATCGCAAGTATTGAAGAATAATCATTTTTTTTGCACGGATTTGAGGCGATCTCGTTTATTTCGCCTGCAGTTGAATCTATATCACTTATATCGCAACTATCTGATGTTAAATCATTTGTTCCGCATGGATTTGAAGCTAAATCATGTGTTTCGCTTGGATTTTAAACTAAACCTTCTACATAGCATTGATTTGAATCTTAATCATGTGTTTTGCATGGATTTGAAGCTAACTCATTTGTATCCCCTCCATTTGAAGCTATATCACTTATATCGCATGTATCTGATGTTAAATCATTTGCTTCGCATGGATTTGAAGCTAAGCCTTCTACATCGCATAGATTGGAAGCTAAATCATGTGTTTCGCTGGATATGAAGCTAACTCGTTTGATTCTTCTCCATTTGAAGCTATATCACTTATATCCCAAGTGTTTGCAGCTAATTCATTCGTTTTGCATGGATCTGAAGCTAAACCTTCTACATCGCATTGAATTGAAGCTAAATCATGTGTTTCGATTGGATTTGAAGCAAAACCTTCTACATACCCTTGATTTGAAGCTTAATCATGTGTTTTGCATGGATTTGATGCTAACTCATTTGTTTCCCATCCATTTGAAGCTATATCACTGATATCGCAAGCATCTGATGTTAAATCATTTGTTCCGCATCTATTTGAAGCTAAACCTTCTACATTGCATTGATTTGAAGCTAAATCATGTGTTTCGCTTGGATTTGAAGCTAAACCTACTACATAGCATTGATTTGAAGCTAAATCATGTGTTTCGCTTGGATTTGAAGCTAAACCTTCTACATAGCATTGATTTGAAGCTTAATCATGTGTTTTGCATGGATTTGAAGCTAACTCATTTGTTTCCCCTCCATTTGAAACTATATCACTTATATCGCAAATATCTGATATTAAGTCATTTGTTCCGCATGGATTTGAAGCCAAACCTTCTACATCGCATTGATTTGAAGCTTAATCATGTGTTTTGCATGGATTTGAGGCTAACTCATTTGTTTCCCCTCCATTTGAAGCTATATCACTTATATCGCAAGTATCTGATGTTAAATCATTTGTTCCGCATGGATTTGAAGCTAAACCTTCTACATCGCATTGATTTGAAGCTAAATCATGTGTTTCGCTTGGATATGAAGCTAACTCGTTGGTTTCGCATGCTGTTGAAGCTATATCACCTATATCCCAAGTGTTTGAAGCTCAATCATTTGCTTCGCATGGATTTGAAGCTAATGCTTCTACATCGCATTGATTTGAAACAAAAATCAGGTGTTTCGCATGGATTTGAAGCTAAACCTTCTACATAGCATTGATTTGAAGCTTAGTCATGTGTTTTGCATGGATTTGAAGCTAACTCATTTATTTCCCCTCCATTTGAAACTATATCACTTATATTGCAAGTATCTGATGTTAAATCATTTGTTCCGCATGGATTTGAAGCTAAACCTTCTACATCGCATTGATTTGAAGCTAAATCATCTGTTTCGCTAGGATTTGAAGCTAAACCTTCTACATGGCATTGATTTGAAGCTTAATCATGTGTTTTGCATGGATTTGAAGTTAACTCAGTTGTTTCCCCACCATTTGCAGCTATATCACTGATATCGCAAGTATTTGATGTTAAATCATTTGTTTACGCAGGGATTTGAAGCTAAACCTTCTACATCGCATTGATTTGAAGTTAAATCATGTGTTTCGCTTGGATATGAAGCTAAACCTTCTACTTCGCATTGATTTGAAGCTAAATCTTGTGCATCGTATGGATTTTGAAGCTAACTAGTCTTTTTCGTCTGCATTTGAAGCTATATCACTTATATCACAAGTGTTTGAAGCTAAATCATTTGTTTCGCACGAATTTGAAGCTAAACCTTCTACATCGCATTGATTTGCAGCTAAATCATATGTTTCGCATGGAATTGAAGCTAACTCGTTTGTTTCGCTTGCATTTGAAGCTATATCACTGATATCGCAAGCATCTGATGTTAAATCATTTGTACCGCATGTATTTGAAGCTAAACCTTCTACATCGCATTGATTCGAAGCTAAATCATGTGTTTCGCTTGAATTTGAAGCTACACCTTCTACATAGCATTGATTTGAAGCTTAATCATGTGTTTTGCATGGATTTGAAGCTGACTCATTTGTTTCCACTCCATTTGAAGCTATATCACCTATATCGCAAGTATCTGGTGTTAAATCATTTGTTCCGCATGGATTTGAAGCTAAACCTTCTACATCGCATTGATTTGAAGTTAAATCATGTGTTTCGCTTGGATATGAAGCTAGCTCGTTGGTTTCGCATGCTGTTGAAGCTATATCACTTATATCCCAAGTGTTTGAAGCTCAATCATTTGCTTCGCATGGATTTGAAGCTAATCCTTCTACATCGCATTGATTTGAAACGAAATCAAGTGTTTCGCTTTGATTTGAAGGGAACAGGTTTGGTTGGTCTGCGTTTGAAGCTATATCACTTATATCGCAAGTGTTTGAAGCTAAATCCATTTGTTTCGCATGGATTTGAAGCTAAACCTTCTACATCACATTCATTTGAAGCAAAATCATGTGTTTCGCTTGAATTTGAAGCTTATCCTTCTGCATCGCATTGATTTGAAGCATAATCATGTGTTTAGCATGCATTTGACACTAACTCGTTTGTTGCCCATGCATTTGAAGCTATATCACTTATATCGCAATTATCTGATGCTAAATCATTTGTTTCCCATGGATTTGAAGCTAAAACTTCAACATCGCATAGATTTGAAACTAACTCGTTTGATTCGTCTGCATTTGAAGCTATATCGCATGCATTTGAAGCTAAACCATATACATCACATTGATTTGAAGCTAAATCATGTGTTTCGCATGGATTTGAAGCTAAACCTTCTATTTCGCAATGATTTGAAGATAAATCATTTGTTTCGCATGGATTTTTGACCTAACTCGTTTGATTCGTCTGCATTTGAAGCTATATCACTTATATCTCAAGTGTTTGAAGCTAAATAATTTGTTTCGCATGGATTTGAAGCTAAACGTTCTGCATCGCATTGATTTGAAGCTTAATCATGTGTTTAGCATGCATTTGAAACTAACTCGTTTGTTTCGTCTGCATTTGAAGCTATATCACTTATATCCCAAGTGTTTGAAGCTAAATAATTTGTTTCGCATGGATTTGAAGCTAAACCTTCTGCATCTCATTGATTTGAAGCTAAATCATGTGTTTCGCTTGGATTTGAAGCTAATCCTTCTATTTCGCATTGATTTGAAGCTAAATCATGTGTATCGTATGGATTTTGAAGCTAACTCGTTTGATTCGTCTGCGTTTGAAGCTATATCACTTATATCGCAAGTATCTGAAGCTAAATCGTTTGTGTCGCATGGATTTGAAGCGAAACCTTCTACATCGCATTGATTTGATGCTACATCATGTGTTTCGCATGGATTTGAAGCTAACTCGTTTGTTGCGCATGCAGTTGAAGCTATATCACCTATATCCCAAGTATTCGAAGCTCAAACTTTTGTATCGCATGGATTCGAAGCTAAACCTACTACATCACATTGATTTGCAGCTAAATCATGTGTTTCGCTTGGATTTGAAGCTAATCCTTCTATTTCGCATTGATTTGAAGCTAAATCATGTGTATCGTATGGATTTTGAAGCTAACTCGTTTGATCGTCTGCATTTGAAGCTATATCACTTATAACCCAAGTGGTTGAAGCTAAATCATTTGTTAAGCATGGATTTAAAGGTAAACCTTGTACATCGCATTGATTTGAAGCTAAATCATGAGTTTCGCATGGATTAGAAGCTAACTCGTATGATTCGCCTGCATTTGAAGCTATATCATTTATATCGCAAGTATTTGAAGCTAAATCATTTGTGTTGCATGGATTTGAGGCTCATCCTTCTACTTCGCATTGATTTGAAGCTAAATCAAGTTTATCGCATGGATTTTGAAGCTAACTCGTTTGATCGTCTGCATTTGAAGCTATATCACTTATATGCCAAGTGTTTGGAGCTAAATTATTTGTTAAGCATTGATTTGAAGGTAAACCTCCTACATCGCATTGATTTGATGCTAAATCATGAGTTTCGCATGGATTAGAAGCTAACACGTTTGTTTCGCCTGCATTTGAAGCTATACCATTTATATCGCAAGTATTTGAAGCTAAATCATTTATTAAGCATGGATTTGAAGGTAAACCTTCTACATCGCATTGATTTGAAGCTAAATCATGAGTTTCGCATGGATTAGAAGCTAACACGTTTGTTTCGCCTGCATTTGAAGCTATATCATTTATATCGCAAGTATTTGAAGCTAAATCATTTGTTAAGCATGGATTTGAAGCTAATCCTTCTACTTCGCATTGATTTGAAGCTAAATCCAGTTTATTGCATGGATTTTGAAGCTAACTCGTTTGATCGTCTGCATTTGAAGCTATTTCACTTATATCCCAAGTGATTGAAGCTAAATTATTTGTTAAGCATGGATTTGAAGGTAAATGGATTAGATGGTAAATGGATTGAAGCTAAATCATGAGTTTCGCATGGATTAGAAGCTAACTCGTTTGTTTCGCCTGCATTTGAAGCTATATCATTTATATCGCAAGTATTTGAAGCTAAATCATTTGTGTTGCATGGATTTGAGGCTCATCCTTCTACTTCGCATTGATTTGAAGCTAAATCAAGTTTATCGCATGGATTTTGAAGCTAACTCGTTTGATCGTCTGCATTTGAAGCTATATCACTTATATGCCAAGTGTTTGGAGCTAAATTATTTGTTAAGCATTGATTTGAAGGTAAACCTCCTACATCGCATTGATTTGATGCTAAATCATGAGTTTCGCATGGATTAGAAGCTAACACGTTTGTTTCGCCTGCATTTGAAGCTATACCATTTATATCGCAAGTATTTGAAGCTAAATCATTTATTAAGCATGGATTTGAAGGTAAACCTTCTACATCGCATTGATTTGAAGCTAAATCATGAGTTTCGCATGGATTAGAAGCTAACACGTTTGTTTCGCCTGCATTTGAAGCTATATCATTTATATCGCAAGTATTTGAAGCTAAATCATTTGTTAAGCATGGATTTGAAGCTAATCCTTCTACTTCGCATTGATTTGAAGCTAAATCCAGTTTATTGCATGGATTTTGAAGCTAACTCGTTTGATCGTCTGCATTTGAAGCTATTTCACTTATATCCCAAGTGATTGAAGCTAAATTATTTGTTAAGCATGGATTTGAAGGTAAATGGATTAGATGGTAAATGGATTGAAGCTAAATCATGAGTTTCGCATGGATTAGAAGCTAACTCGTTTGTTTCGCCTACATTTTGAAGCTATATCATTTATATCGCAAGTATTTGAAGCTAAATCATTTGCGTTGCATGGATTTGAAGCTCATCCTTCTACTTCGCATTGATTTGAAGCTAAATCAAGTTTATCGCATGGATTAGAAGCTAACACGTTTGTTTCGCCTGCATTTGAAGCTATATCATTTATATCGCAAGTATTTGAAGCTAAATCATTTGTTAAGCATGGATTTGAAGCTAATCCTTCTACTTCGCATTGATTTGAAGCTAAATCCAGTTTATCGCATGGATTTTGAAGCTAACTCGTTTGATCGTCTGCATTTGAAGCTATATCACTTATATCCCAAGTGGTTGAAGCTAAATTATTTGTTAAGCATGGACTTGAACGTAAATGGATTAGATGGTAAATGGATTGAAGCTAAATCATGAGTTTCGCATGGATTAGAAGCTAACTCGTTTGTTTCGCCTACATTTGAAGCTATATCATTTATATCGCAAGTATTTGAAGCTAAATCATTTGTGTTGCATGGATTTGAAGCTCATCCTTCTACTTCGCATTGATTTGAAGCTAAATCAAGTTTATCGCATGGATTTTGAAGCTAACTCGTTTGATCGTCTGCATTTGAAGATATATCACTTATACCCCAAGTGTTTGAAGCTAAATCATTTGTTAAGCATGGATTTGAAGGTAAACCTTCTACATCGCATTGATTTGAAGCTAAATCATGAGGTTCGCATGGATTAGAAGCTAACACGTTTGTTTCGCCTGCATTTGAAGCTATATCATTTATATCGCAGGTATTTGAAGCTAAGTCATTTGTTAAGCATGGATTTGAAGGTAAACCTTCTACATCGCATTGATTTGAAGCTAAATCATGAGTTTCGCATGGATTAGAAGCTAACACGTTTGTTTCGCCTGCATTTGAAGCTATATCATTTATATCGCAAGTATTTGAAGCTAAATCATTTGTTAAGCATGGATTTGAAGGTAAACCTTCTACTTCGCATTGATTTGAAGCTAAATCAAGTTTATCGCATGGATTTTGAAGCTAACTCGTTTGATCGTCTGCATTTGAAGCTATATCACTTATATCCCAAGTGTTTGAAGCTAAATCATTTGTTAAGCATGGATTTGAAGGTAAACCTTCTACATCGCATTGATTTGAAGCTAAATCATGAGTTTCGCATGGATTAGAAGCTAACACGTTTGTTTCGCCTGCATTTGAAGCTATATCATTTATATCGCAAGTATTTGAAGCTAAATCATTTGTTAAGCATGGATTTGAATGTAAACCTTCTACATCGCATTGATTTGAAGCTAAATCAAGTGCATGCCATGGATTTGAAGATAACTCGTTTGTTTCTTCTGCATTTGAAGCTATATCACTTATATCGCAAGTGTCTGAAGCTAAATCATTTGTTGTGCTTGGATTTGAAGGTAAACCTTCTACATCGCATTGATTTGAAGCTAAATCATGAGTTTCGCATGGATTAGAAAATAACTCGTTTGATTCGCCTGCATTTGAAGCTATATCATTTATATCGCAAGTATTTGAAGCTAAATCATTTGTTAAGCATGGATTTGAAGCTAATCCTTCTACTTCGCATTGATTTGAAGCTAAATCCAGTTTATTGCATGGATTTTGAAGCTAACTCGTTTGATCGTCTGCATTTGAAGCTATTTCACTTATATCCCAAGTGATTGAAGCTAAATTATTTGTTAAGCATGGATTTGAAGGTAAATGGATTAGATGGTAAATGGATTGAAGCTAAATCATGAGTTTCGCATGGATTAGAAGCTAACTCGTTTGTTTCGCCTGCATTTGAAGCTATATCATTTATATCGCAAGTATTTGAAGCTAAATCATTTGTGTTGCATGGATTTGAGGCTCATCCTTCTACTTCGCATTGATTTGAAGCTAAATCAAGTTTATCGCATGGATTTTGAAGCTAACTCGTTTGATCGTCTGCATTTGAAGCTATATCACTTATATGCCAAGTGTTTGGAGCTAAATTATTTGTTAAGCATTGATTTGAAGGTAAACCTCCTACATCGCATTGATTTGATGCTAAATCATGAGTTTCGCATGGATTAGAAGCTAACACGTTTGTTTCGCCTGCATTTGAAGCTATACCATTTATATCGCAAGTATTTGAAGCTAAATCATTTATTAAGCATGGATTTGAAGGTAAACCTTCTACATCGCATTGATTTGAAGCTAAATCATGAGTTTCGCATGGATTAGAAGCTAACACGTTTGTTTCGCCTGCATTTGAAGCTATATCATTTATATCGCAAGTATTTGAAGCTAAATCATTTGTTAAGCATGGATTTGAAGCTAATCCTTCTACTTCGCATTGATTTGAAGCTAAATCCAGTTTATTGCATGGATTTTGAAGCTAACTCGTTTGATCGTCTGCATTTGAAGCTATTTCACTTATATCCCAAGTGATTGAAGCTAAATTATTTGTTAAGCATGGATTTGAAGGTAAATGGATTAGATGGTAAATGGATTGAAGCTAAATCATGAGTTTCGCATGGATTAGAAGCTAACTCGTTTGTTTCGCCTACATTTTGAAGCTATATCATTTATATCGCAAGTATTTGAAGCTAAATCATTTGCGTTGCATGGATTTGAAGCTCATCCTTCTACTTCGCATTGATTTGAAGCTAAATCAAGTTTATCGCATGGATTAGAAGCTAACACGTTTGTTTCGCCTGCATTTGAAGCTATATCATTTATATCGCAAGTATTTGAAGCTAAATCATTTGTTAAGCATGGATTTGAAGCTAATCCTTCTACTTCGCATTGATTTGAAGCTAAATCCAGTTTATCGCATGGATTTTGAAGCTAACTCGTTTGATCGTCTGCATTTGAAGCTATATCACTTATATCCCAAGTGGTTGAAGCTAAATTATTTGTTAAGCATGGACTTGAACGTAAATGGATTAGATGGTAAATGGATTGAAGCTAAATCATGAGTTTCGCATGGATTAGAAGCTAACTCGTTTGTTTCGCCTACATTTGAAGCTATATCATTTATATCGCAAGTATTTGAAGCTAAATCATTTGTGTTGCATGGATTTGAAGCTCATCCTTCTACTTCGCATTGATTTGAAGCTAAATCAAGTTTATCGCATGGATTTTGAAGCTAACTCGTTTGATCGTCTGCATTTGAAGATATATCACTTATACCCCAAGTGTTTGAAGCTAAATCATTTGTTAAGCATGGATTTGAAGGTAAACCTTCTACATCGCATTGATTTGAAGCTAAATCATGAGGTTCGCATGGATTAGAAGCTAACACGTTTGTTTCGCCTGCATTTGAAGCTATATCATTTATATCGCAGGTATTTGAAGCTAAGTCATTTGTTAAGCATGGATTTGAAGGTAAACCTTCTACATCGCATTGATTTGAAGCTAAATCATGAGTTTCGCATGGATTAGAAGCTAACACGTTTGTTTCGCCTGCATTTGAAGCTATATCATTTATATCGCAAGTATTTGAAGCTAAATCATTTGTTAAGCATGGATTTGAAGGTAAACCTTCTACTTCGCATTGATTTGAAGCTAAATCAAGTTTATCGCATGGATTTTGAAGCTAACTCGTTTGATCGTCTGCATTTGAAGCTATATCACTTATATCCCAAGTGTTTGAAGCTAAATCATTTGTTAAGCATGGATTTGAAGGTAAACCTTCTACATCGCATTGATTTGAAGCTAAATCATGAGTTTCGCATGGATTAGAAGCTAACACGTTTGTTTCGCCTGCATTTGAAGCTATATCATTTATATCGCAAGTATTTGAAGCTAAATCATTTGTTAAGCATGGATTTGAATGTAAACCTTCTACATCGCATTGATTTGAAGCTAAATCAAGTTTATCGCATGGATTTTGAAGCTAACTCGTTTGATCGTCTGCATTTGAAGCCATATCACTTATATCCCAAGTGTTTGAAGCTAAATCATTTTTTAAGCATGGATTTGAAGTTAAACCTTCTACATCGCATTGATTTGAAGCTAAATCATGAGTTTCGCATGGATTAGAAGCTAACACGTTTCTTTCGCCTGCATTTGAAGCTATATCATTTATATCGCAAGTATTTGAAGCTAAATCATTTGTTAAGCATGGATTTGATGGTAAACCGTCTACATCGCATTGATTTGAAGCTAAATCATGTGTTTCGCATGGATTAGTAGCTAACTCGTTTGTTTCGCCTGCATTGGAAGCTATATCACTTATATCCCAAGTGTTTGAAGCTAAATCATTTGTTTCGCATGGATTTGAAGCTGAACCTTCTACATCGCATTGATTTTCAGCTAAATCAAGTGCATGCCATGGATTTGAAGATAACTCGTTTGTTTCTTCTGCATTTGAAGCTATATCACTTATATCGCAAGTGTCTGAAGCTAAATCATTTGTTGTGCTTGGATTTGAAGGTAAACCTTCTACATCGCATTGATTTGAAGCTAAATCATGAGTTTCGCATGGATTAGAAAATAACTCGTTTGATTCGCCTGCATTTGAAGCTATATCATTTATATCGCAAGTATTTGAAGCTAAATCATTTGTGTTGCATGGATTTGAAGCTAATCCTTCTACTTCGCATTGATTTGAAGCTAAATCAAGTTTATCGCATGGATTTTGTGGCTGACTTGTTTGATCGTCTGCATTTGAAGCTATATCATTTATATCGCAAGTATTTGAAGCTAAATCATTTTTTAAGCATGGATTTGAAGGTAAACCTTCTACATCGCATTGATTTGAAGCTAAATCATGAGTTCCGCATGGATTAGAAGCTAACACATTTGTTTCGCCTGCATTTGAAGCTATATCACTTATATCGCAAGTGTCTGAAGCTAAATCACTTGTTTCGCGTGGACTTGAAGCTGACTAGTTTGATCGTCTGCATTTGAAGCTATATCACTTATATCCCAAGTGTCTGAAGCTAAATCATTTGTTGTGCTTGGATTTGAAGGTAAACCTTCTACATCGCATTGATTTGAAGCTAAATCATGAGTTTCGCATGGATTAGAAGCTAACTCGTTTGTTAGGCCTGCATTTGAAGCTATATCATATATATCGCAAGTATTTTAAGCTAAATCATATGTGTTGCATGGATTTGAAGCTAATCCTTCTACTACGCTTGGATTTGAAGCTAAATCAAGTTTATCGCATGGATTTTGAAGCTAACTCGTTTGATCGTCTGTATTTGAAGCTATATCACTTATATGCCAAGTGTTTGGAGCTAAATTATTTGTTAAGCATTGATTTGAAGGTAAACCTTCTACATCGCATTGATTTGAAGCTAAATCATGAGTTTCGCATGGATTAGAAGCTAACTCGTTTGTTTCGCCTGCATGTGAAGCTATATCATTTATATCGCAAGTATTTGAAGCTAAATCATTTGCTAAGCATGGATTTGAAGGTAAACCTTCTACATCGCATTGATTTGAAGCTAAATCATGTGTTTCGCATAGATATGAAGCTAACTCGTTTGTTTCGTCTGCATTTGAAGCTGTATCATTTATACCGCAAGAATCTGAACCTAAATCATTTGTTTCACATGGATTTGAAGCTAAGCCTACTACTTCGCATTGATTTGAAGCTAAATCAAGTTTATCGCATGGATTTTGAAGCTAAATCATGAGTTTCGCATGGATTAGAAGCTAACTCGTTTGTTTCGCCTGCATTTGAAGCTATATCATTTATATCGCAAGTATTTGAAGCTAAATCATTTGTTAAGCATGGATTTGAATGTAAACCTTCTACATAGCATTGATTTCAAGCTAAATCATGTGTTTCGCATGGATTAGAAGCCAACTCGTTTGTTTCGTCTGCATTTGAATCTTTATCATTTATACCGCAAGTATCTGAACCTAAATCATTTGTTTTTCGCATGGATTTGAAGCTAAGCCTACTACTTCGCATTGATTTGAAGCTAAATCAAGTTTATCGCATGGATTTTGAAGCTAACTCGTTTGATCGTCTGCATTTCAAGCTATATCACTTATATCCCAAGTGTTTGAAGCTAAATTATTTGTTAAGCATGGATTGAAAGGTAAACCATCTACATCGCATTGATTTGAAGCTAAATCATGAGTTTCGCATGGATTAGAAGCTAACTCGTTTGTTTCGCCTGCATTTGAAGCTATATCATTTATATCGCAAGTATTTGAAGCTAAATCATTTGTGTTGCATGGATTTGAAGCTCATCCTTCTACATCGCATTGATTTTCAGCTAAATCAAGTGCATGGCATGGATTTGAAGATAACTCGTTTGTTTCTTCTGCATTTGAAGCTATATCACTTATATCGCAAGTGTCTGAAGCTAAATCACTTGTTTCGCGTGGACTTGAAGCTAACTCGTTTGATCGTCTGCATTTGAAGCTATATCACTTATATCCCAAGTGTCTGAAGCTAAATCATTTGTTGTGCATGGATTTGAAGGTAAACCGTCTACATCGCATTGATTTGAAGCTAAATCATGAGTTTCGCATGGAATAGAAGCTAACTCGTTTGTTAGGCCTGCATTTGAAGCTATATCATTTATATCGCAAGTATTTGAAGCTAAATCATTTTTGTTGCATGGATTTGAAGCTAATCCTTCTACTACGCATGGATTTGAAGCTAAATCAAGTTTATCGCATGGATTTTGAAGCTAAATCATGAGTTTCGCATGGATTAGAAGCTAACTCGTTTGTTTCGCCTGCATTTGAAGCTATATCATTTATATCGCAAGTATTTGAAGCTAAATCATTTTTGTTGCATGGATTTGAAGCTAATCCTTCTACTACGCATGGATTTGAAGCTAAATCAAGTTTATCGCATGGATTTTGAAGCTAACTCGTTTGATCGTCTGCATTTCAAGCTATATCACTTATATCCCAAGTGTTTGAAGCTAAATCATTTGTTTCGCATGGATTTGAAGCTGAACCTTCTACATCGCATTGATTTTCAGCTAAATCAAGTGCATGGCATGGATTTGAAGATAACTCGTTTGTTTCTTCTGCATTTGAAGCTATATCACTTATATCGCAAGTGTCTGAAGCTAAATCATTTGTTGTGCTTGGATTTGAAGGTAAACCTTCTACATCGCATTGATTTGAAGCTAAATCATGAGTTTCGCATGGATTAGAAAATAACTCGTTTGATTCGCCTGCATTTGAAGCTATATCATTTATATCGCAAGTATTTGAAGCTAAATCATTTGTGTTGCATGGATTTGAAGCTAATCCTTCTACTTCGCATTGATTTGAAGCGAAATCAAGTTTATCGCATGGATTTTGTGGCTGACTTGTTTGATCGTCTGCATTTGAAGCTATATCATTTATATCGCAAGTATTTGAAGCTAAATCATTTTTTAAGCATGGATTTGAAGGTAAACCTTCTACATCGCATTGATTTGAAGCTAAATCATGAGTTCCGCATGGATTAGAAGCTAACACATT